>NW_008668817.1:0-11208 GCF_000695815.1 Acanthisitta chloris
AATAATAATAACGACAATAATAATAATAATGACAATGACAATGTTAATAATAATAATAAACCCCTCTACTCTTTAAATGAGAAGTGTTTCAACACTAAGGGAATTGTCTTGCTCTGAATTAAATTAAAGACAAGAGGGTTTCTCTGCATTGCAAGGGTGCAAAATAGGATCCTAATAAGTACATGGCTGTACCTACACTTTACATTCTCTGAAATAAATTATCCTACTTTAGCAGGATCAGGTTTCCCTTGCTACGTGACTGGATGTGAGGAGTCCTGGCAGTTGACTCAGGCATATTTTTCTTCCTTCTGCCCACTGTTCTTCCCTCACACAGTTCCTGTGTCCTGTCTTGGTCCTCCAGCACTAACAAAGGCTCAGCCTGGAAAGAAGGCCAAGACCAACTCTTTCACAAGAACCTCCTACAGAAAGGGAAGAATCTGGAGGAGTAGGGCTTTTATCATCCTTTCTCTTTGCAGCACAGACACCCTGAAACAAGAAAGTGACCTCACCTTGTGCTGTCCAGTCTTGGCAGTAGAAGTCTTTACTCCATCATAGAGCACTACTAATGCTAGCAACAGTAGGGATTGTACAAAAAGGCTACTGTGTGCAAACGACCCAGAGTTTGGCAACCCACTTTTACAGCCACCTCTACTGCCAGTTCAGACACAGGATTTCTAGGGAAGTAACATAGTCCAAATCTGACCTGATTCCTTGCCACTATCTTCTGTCCCTTCTTCCAGCGGAGAACGGGCTTGAGAGCAGGTAGTTCCTTGTCCTCTTTTCCTCTTTCTATCACATGTTCCCCAAGGCTGTATGCAGCTTCAAATACAATTGGAGAGATGACGTCTTTGACTCTTTTCTGTACAAGAAACCAAACAGATATTTCACCTATGCATATAGGTAAGTAACAACAATCCCACATTTATGTTCAACACTGCAGACATAAGGCAGGTTTGTCTACTTCCTTTATTCTTCTCTTGGCAAACAGCAATAAGCACATTATAACAAATATTTTGGAAGTTTTAAAAAGAAAAGAAAAGAAAAATAAATCAGTTACTCTTTTTGAACCTTCTCTTGGCTCCAAAGAAGCAGTGATATATTTGGCACACCTATAAATCAAGCAGTTTTCAATAAAAGACATTTTCTTTAAAAATAATGTAGAAGCAAAGAGCACATCATCTTGATATCTGGGGTTTCTAAATCCTAGACTTTGACTGAGGTCACCTCCACTAAGCTCCACTCATTAAAAGAGAAGAAAACTCCATCTTCCCTTGTTATTTTGCAATATCAGTGAAATGAATAGATGGATAAAGCTACCAATGTAGCTATAAAATAAGACTGCAGACATGCAGGGGCAAGAAAAGCCATCCTCCAGCACGGTTCTCAAAGCAAAATTCACAGCTTACCCCACTCTCAGCACAGTAACACTTTCAGTTTGTAAAAGAAGAAAGCTTTTCAGTTTCTTTATTTGCTATATTCTAGGCTTAATATTAGAGGTAGGAAATGGTGCCATATTACTTGTTTGATGGGACAAAAGGATTGCCTTTTCCTGTTGCTGGAGCCCAAGCCACAAAACTCATACTGCTTGTCACAACATGAAATGCCTAAATCCAGTCTGCAAGGACAAAATTATCATTGTGCTCTGTTCAGTCCTGACTTCCACAATCCAATTTACCAGAAAATGGAAGTGGCAAATGCTCTACCTTTAAATAGGCAAACATTCCTCTTCAATTTTAATTTCTTAAAAACTTAGCATGAATTCAGCACGGAAGAAACTGAGGCAATAAATACCATAGCACAACAAATCTTCAAATGGGCCAATTCTCAACTTCACCTCACATTGGTTATTAGGCTTCTCTGAACACAGCCTGCCAACCACAAGAAGCAATTGAGATGCAATGCCATTTAAATTGCATCTTCTAAATGTGGGAAACCCGGCCACTAAGTGGCTTTCAGACCACTCCGTTTGATCTGTTTCAAGGCAACCATTTGCTCTCTTCAATATGTTCACTGGCCACAGATCTCCCAAGTCAGGCGAAGGCTAGTGGCTAACCAAATTCTCAAATCATCAGTCAGGTGAATAATAACAGAGGCCAGGCTGGATGACATTTACCCTCCTGTTCCTCAAAGCCCTTAGCCAGCCCTTAAATTCTATACCTCAATACCAACATCCCAGTGCCTCAAAGTTTAGACCTTGCACTGCTTGAAGTGGTTTGTGCTTTCTTGCTAATGTAACAGCAGACATAACAGCAATGGTGATAGCAGCTCAGTGATCTCTTCCCAGTCCCATAGAAAGGACTGTGTATGCTCTGCAGCACTGCTAATCCTCTCAGCAGAAGAGAAATTGATGTCTGCAGCTCCTTCCACAGTCCCGTCCGCAGGGTAGGAATTGTACCATACTGAGACCAATAAATAATGATACTACAACTCACAGAAGCTGCTAGCTTTGCTCTCACACAGAGTCACATGTACTTATTTAAGCAAGGATTCTATCAGTCTATACAAAGACTACACATACAGAGAAATAAGACTGCAAAGAGCACACCATGCAGCAACAGTCAAACACAAATTATCAGGCAATTTGCCACCTAACCCAACTGTATGTAACCAACTATGCTGCCATGGAACAATTAAAAATGTACAGAGTGGGTTAATTAGAATCCACCTATAGTTTTTTCTAGCTCTATTACTGCAGTATGGCAAGAATAAGTTATTTAATCACTTCTAAGTGTTTTAATAAAATCTTGCAGGGTTCAGACCAATGGCCTTTAAAGTCCAAAGACAAGTTTTCTATTGACTTCAATGAATGTTGGCATTTGCTGGTGTCTCTTTCTGCTTCATTTTAGTGGTGAAACTGTGACTTCCAGCAGCTAGATTAATTACATGTGTGGATATTCCCTTACCACAGCCCTGGAGAAATACATTTCACATACCCACTTGTCTTTAATTATGGATAAAACTATGAATGCTACTCAGTTATTCATTTTGCCACATGTTCAGCCCCTTCTGCTCACAATCCTACAAAAGACAAAGGCAACAGTCTGTGGGATTTGTCCTCAGCAAGACAGAGGCAAAGCAGTTCTGCCTCACAGGTACACCACAGACTGTCTGGGATGTGAGCACATAAAGAGAATAACTAATATTTGCCCAAATGCAATCTGGAGAAGCACTATTTTAGGTTGGAAATATAGCCAGTTTCTTTCTCTTTCAGTCTACCCAAATGTACTGCTTCCAGTGGTTGAATTATATATTGATGACACAGCCCACAGAATGCTTATAAGTATTTCTGATTTCTAAGAGGATTTCTAAGACTGATTTCTAAATCAAAAGATGCAATGAGAATCGGGTTTGAGATAAATTGGAAAATTCTTCAAGTCAAGGAAACTTGTGTTATTTTTGCATCAGTTACATGGCCCTCATGAACTGGATTTGCCAAGGGATTTCCACAAGCAGCTTTTACACGCAAACACCTTTTTTCATCACAATGCTGCTATGCTGAGGAAGTGTGTAGGTTAAAGAAAGTTCTGAGTCATGAAAAAGCATCACAGCAAATCACAGCATATGGACAGCACAGCTTCAGCAATGGAAAAAACACTTGAAGGACCCTAAAACAAGTGTAATATCCAAACAGTTCACATTATCAACAGAAACTACTAAGCAGCTAGGGTTCAGTGATTAATAGCAATAAATATCTAGTCTGTACAAACTGAGTGTCACTAAACTGGGCAAGTTTGCGCTATGCCTGAATAACAATTGGAGTCCTGAAGATAGGTTTGTCATCAGCAATCTCATGCCCTTACAAGCAGTTTCTCTGGGGTGATAGAGGTTCTTTTCTTCTCTCTCTCTTTCAGACTACATTTTAATCTGGACATCAGAAATTTCTGCAATAATGCTTTTTGCAGAAATCAATACACTTTGGTCCCAGTAAATTCCCCTCCTGCCAGTATCTCTTCCTGCAATGGAAACAGCCTTGGCCAGCTGCATCCGTTTGTTGGGATCTTTTATCTTTTCTTGTTAGGCATGTTGCATGACATCACTCTGAGTTGAAGAAAAAGGTGTTTTAGTATGAATAGCTGGCCTTTTATCAAGAGCATTACAGGATGACCCCTCATTAGCACCTAGCAAAGACAAAGAGTCCAAAAAGAGCACACTTTTGAGGGCATCTAAGTAAGCAATAAGGCACCTAGAAATGTTTCAAAAGACTTCATGGTCCTGAAAGCTCCCTCTAATAAATGTGATAACAAAGGCTTGCTATCTCCTCTTACAGAATAATCACCTCAAAGAAACTGATTTAATGTTGTGGCAGTAACCGTGCATGGTCAGCTATTTCTTCCTTTTTGTTTCTCTGACTTAGGAGAGGAGAAGAAAACAAGAAAGAAAAGCCTCTGCCAGATTTATAACAGTATTTCTGTTTGACTTTAGTCCCAAAAAGTCCTAAAAATCTGAAAAGTAATCACAAAGCAATGATCAAAGATCAGATCTGTGATTCTGAACACCATTTCCAATTCTCTCTTGAAGATGTAGTGTGATAACTGTAATAAGTCATTTTTGCCACTTTTCATAGGCACAGCCTAAGGCACATCATGACAACATAAACACAGGCACAGATTCCAACATCCTAAAGGCACACTGCCTTGGTGGATAGCCACTGCCTTCTCCAACTTTAATGTTATGTTACCAAGAGCCCACACGCATCATGAATTTAACTAAATTTGGATAGAACAAGACAGAGTTTTAGTCGAGGGGCAGGATTTATTCTGCTTATGGTGCAAGTGGTTACCAGAGAGGATGGAACATCATTTAGCTTTCTTTCAGCTCAGTGACACAGTACACTCAGGGGACTGACTGTACATGAGCCCAGTAAATCATCACATCTAATCCCCTTTGTTCTCCAAGGTGAATGTCTCCAACAAAGACTCTGGAGAGTGCCAAATTCCATTTTTAATTGTGGCCAACAGGCTGAGAAATAAAATGAGAAGTAAATAATCCCCACAATCTACAGTAAGAGGCCTGCAGGAATAGAGGATGAAACGTAGTCCTTTAAAGCAATGAATATGAAGGAATTTTCAACAGCATCAACTTAAGAAATACACTTAATCATCTGGGTGGCTTTTACAGTTTCTCCTTGCTTTTATTCTTGTTCGTGTCTTCCTGGAGTTTCTGTCCTCTTTCTCTGTGGAAAAATTCTCTGATCTGTCAGACATTTTTCTACTCCCTCTGACTTGACCCTGAGGACATCAACCCATGCATGGATTCCAGAGCTTATACTGAATTCAGCACAGCTTTTCAGCACTTCTGAGAATCAAGCTCTGTTTAGTTAAATGACTAACAATGAATTCCAGAGCATGGCTTTTAAAACACTCGACTTGAAACATTTAGTCTAAACGTATTTATTTCAGGCACTAAACAAGAAGCACTAATAATAGACTATAGGAATTTTTACAACCTTAAATACACAATAAATTTGACAATCCCAGTTTAATAGACGACATATTAATGTTAATGTTAATACTTTCAGCCTTCTACTGTGCAAAAGAATAACCATCTCTGTCCTCACAAGAGCCTTCCTCTGTCCTGTGCGTACTTTGACAAAGATATTCTAGGACTTGTGGTAATTTATTTCAGGCTGGCATAGTTTTAGCCTTGGTGCATCCCCACTGCAATAGCAGACAAAACATGGTTGTGCCAAAATCATTTAGAAAAGATCTAGTTTCCATTCCATGCACAATTTGGGTTTTTTTTAAACCATGCATTTTTTTAATATATTTTTAAAGATGTTTCTGTAGTTAAAGGGGTAAAAAAACCAACTGCAGGCTCTTTCACAGAGAAAAGGCAGAATTAGAAGTTTACTTAATTGGCAAAAGTTCATTTACAAAACTACTGGTGAATTTTTTGTCAAATGAATAGCATATGAATGCAATCAGAGGTCTGATTTTCAGTAATAAATGCTTCTGTTTTCTTTTAAGATCTTGTGACAGCTACAATTCAACAAGTAGGTGATATTCTTTCTTGCTAAACTTAACTATTACAAAGTTTAGAACAGGGGAAAAAAAAGCAAAGTATTTGTAGGGTGTCAATGCCTGAACATTATTTAGTGTTAACATTTGAAAGAATGAGAGTACTTGCTTTGTCCTCCTCCAAAATTCTTTACCTCAGAACCCAACTGATTTCAATAGGTCAGCAACCCCTCTTTACACACGTCAGTAAGTGGAAAGATGCTCTGGGAAATAAAGAAACAAATCCCAGGGGAATCTGATGTTAAATAAACACCTGGCATGCAGGGGCCTGCATGCATTGAGAGAACACCCTGAGCCACCAAAGTCCAGACCCAGGCTGAGTACAGTCACACTGTGAGCTTAAGTGCCCACCATCTCTGTGGATCTAGCTTCCCACTATCAGCTGGAGGGTGATATAGGTATTACTGATGTCACATGGGAGAGATTGCAATCAACAGCATAAATATTCCACGTCAAAAGTTACAAAGACATAGCAGTAGTATATTATGGATAATCTTTTCATGGTAATCAGTAGGAGAAGTTACTACATGCCACCCAAATTCAGTATTATGTATTGGTAAGCTCAGATCTTGATTTTCCAGTTTAGGACTAAAACGCATTATGACAATATAGTTTCCCATCATGTTTATACATTGGAATGTCAGGTCTTTTATTGAACCTAATGGTTTCAGTTAAGTATTTTATCATCCATTCCCTATCTTTTATAGTTCACTTTCAGTCTTTCACGGGGGTTTTTTAGATGAAAAATACAGAAAATTCCTCAACTACCTGAAATCATGTTACTCCCCTCTGAAGGAAACAGCCATGCAGGGCTGAGATGCCCAGCTTTTTCATGGTATCAGGTGAGGCACAACCAATCTCTGCAACAAAAGACACCTGCAATACCAACGCTACAGAACCATTAGAAAGCCCAGGAGCTGATGGGTATTTGTGAAGTGAAGACCTGAACTTAGGTGAATGAAGAGAAGCCAAGAAGGAATAATAGGGGTAAGAATTCAAATACTTGTTTTACTCTCTTACTTAAAATATTTATAATCTGTTTCAGCAGGGAATTATATATAGAATAGAGATAAAAATTAAATCCAAACTCTTCCTGCACATATCTAACCCTATCATACACTTGTCTTTTCTGCTGGAGTTACCGCAGTCTATATTCTGTTGATACAAGGTTCTATCACAATAAAGCTTTGAAGATATTTCCTTTAAAGGTGTCTTAAAACACACTGGGTGCAGAACAAGAGTTAATTCAACTTCCTGTTTCCTTTTAAACAGCATTTCCCTGTTCGACTTCCCTGCAGAAGTCGAACACTGGGGCTTTGTGTCTGAAGCTGCAGGAGGAGGAGGAGTTTAAGACCCTTGACTCCTGAGTCATCATATATGGTAACAGGTCTGCTGGAAGTTCAACACACGCATGGATCTGGAGGAGTGGTGTTAACTTCACAGTTAACTTCAGCACTCATGTACTGTACTTGCTTGTATGCTCCCTCACTTTCTTCCTATGTACATCTGGATAAGATCAGTTTTGTGTATATGTCATCCAATAAACTTCCAGTGCAAAATCTCACACACAAGCTGTCCTCAGAGCCAAGGACTGGGATTGAGGAGTGACTCTCTCTTCCTGAAGCCACAGCCCACAGGGGCTGTCTAAATGATACTGAAAGGCACTATGCCCCTCAGTCTTTGCCTGAGCTCCACCTGCTTCTAGACAGCCATGAGTAAACACCTGAGCTACTCTAGGAGAAAGCAGCCACCTTTCCCTCGTTCCCTTGTGCTCCAGATGTATTTTCTTCCTCCTTTTGAAAAAAAAAAATTGACAAAAGCACCTTTCCGAGCACATTTCAAGAGGCAAGAGCAAAGTAATCAAAGCCTTCT
Organism: Acanthisitta chloris; assembly: GCF_000695815.1. Classification (NCBI taxonomy): domain Eukaryota; kingdom Metazoa; phylum Chordata; class Aves; order Passeriformes; family Acanthisittidae; genus Acanthisitta; species Acanthisitta chloris. Next base: position 7,890 of record NW_008668817.1, read on the forward strand.
CCCCACACCTCTCACTCCTCTCTTCTCTGCCCACAATTACTACTGCACAATAACTTTATTTTTTCCTTCTTAAATATGTTACCACAGGGTTGTTACTCCCATCTCTGATTGGCTCGGCCTTGGCCAGAGGTAGGTCCATCCTGGAGCTGATGCCATTGGCTCTGCTGGACATGTGGGAAGCTTCTAGCAGCTTCTCACAAAAGCCACCCCTACAGTCCCCCCACTACCAAAACCTGGCCACACAAACCCCAGACAGGTGCAATAATGTGACCCAAGTCTATTCTTGCACTATTACATGGAAGAGGTAGTATTTATTAGCCTAATCCTCCCGAGAGCCAGATTTAAAATCAGTATGAGTAAAAGGAAAAAGCATTATGACTGTCTACTTTGCCACATTAAAATGTGAACAGAGCTCCTCTGTGACATCTATTTTTACATTTAAAGTCAATTCACATTCCACACACTAGCTATCTACTAGAAACTTTCTGAAACAAAGACCCACAGTTTGAGCTCTTTACTGCCCTATGCTATGGCTTTTGTACGCACACAAGCTGTGATATCTGAAGAGGGTGAGGTAATCCTATTGTTCTGGAAACAACGAAATTTCCAGAAATTTCTAGACATTCCCATTCACTATTCTGTAACACCCTAACTAATAGGGTTATTATTAACCAAGTAATGTTAAGGAGGAGTTAAAGGAAACTTATCCATTACATAGCACAAGCATTACAATGATGCCAAGGACATTTTGTTAGCCTCTAGGTCTCTCATCCTGCACACTCCTACATATCAGCACGCTAACAATCACCTCAGCAACATACTGACTGCATGTTGTCTCCCTCCCCACCACGTTACTCCTCTTCTCCCATTCTCCTCAGATGATCCAGACACCATTTTGCTAACACCCTCCCCTCCTCAGCCTCTGCTCACAACCAGTATGAAGCAAAAAGTAAAAAGAGGAAGGAATCAGGACATAGTTCAGGAACCTCATGGTCTATGTTAGTCCATTTATAGTTGAATCAAAGTGATGCCATTCATTTCAGCAAGGATAAGGCTTTTCCCCCTCTTTCACTGATCATTCACAAAGAGGCAGAGCCTCCTGCTCAAAAGTCACATAAGCGGATACAGCTGCCCAGCTCTCAGAGATGGCAGGACTGCAGGATATTGTACAACGACAAAGGACGATTGTTTACACCCACAGACGGGAGCAGGATGAATGAGTGTTTCTCAGGGGAACCAAGGAAAACCAAAACTTTCCCTTCAAGTTCCACTGGCTTTCAAAACAAACAAGGCAAATGTTTCTGCAAATAAATGCAACCCATACAGTTCTCTAGATCAAAGTTGACTCTGCTCTGAAGCTGGGGATGCATTCATGGGGAATAGAAAAAGTGGCATTTTACAACGGTAATACTGCATTTACTGCACTAAGGTTCTAACTAAGCATGATTAAGTATTACCACTTTACACATCTGCAGCTGGCATTTGATTACTTTTGATTATTTTATACATTATACACTGGGTCAAGAGTGCTTACCCTAATAGCAGCACTTTTTCAAATTCCACAATATGTAACACTTCAGTGACAACACAGATTTGTGGTCTACACAGAAGACTATTCTAGACAATATGCAGTGACTCTATATGGATAACCAGAATACGCTGTGATTTTGGGCAAGGGAAGAGATTCCATCAAAGCTTGGAAAGGGCAGAGTGAGCCCCTACCCAACTCCAGGCCCTGACAGCTAATTACACACAGATCCTTGTTGAGACATCTGAAAGAGATTATAACCAGTGGGAGTAATAAGGAGAAAGTATCAGAAGAAGCTGGGGCGAGGGAGTAGGGGAATGTTTGGGATGGGCTTTTTTTAAAAATTCTGATTTTAGGAAGATTTAACAAAAATTCATTAAAGGGAAGTTTATCTGCACTAGATATTATCTTGTATTGTAGAGCTGTAAAATAATATTGATCTGTCCAGATTATTCTTTTGACAGAAGCATCTACTTCTTCCCTGATGGAGGCAAACCCTGAGAGCTGAGGGGTGGTGGGATAGGGTGGTGGTCTAGCTGTTCAGCACATCAGAGAGGCTGAAATGTATTTATTGGGTGAGATAAACCGTTTTTGGTTTCAAAGTCAGCAACTCTGCCTGACTTCACCTGTGAGCAGCTCACAGATGACCTGAAAGCACGTGCAACCTGCTGGCTAACACCACTAGTTGCTAGAACCCAAGGAGCAGAAATAACTTGTGCTACACAACGTTCAAATTGTTGAATGCTCTGTGGTTTCCTCAGCTAATTCTACTTTTTCACTGTAAAAGTCACTTCATGTTAATCTCAACAAGACATGACAGCACCCTGAGCACTATGTGACATCATGAGGAAACTCATCTCTTCCACAATTCCTCTTTTTACCCAGCTGCTCTCCTTGGGACTTTGGGTGTGCCAGAAATAACCACTACTTTCCTTCCCATCGTCATCATTCGAGCAGTACCCCAAGCACACTATACACATTTTGTAAAAAGTTGTGATACAAAATTACCTCTTTTTCATACAGCAACCCATTAAAAACCAGGAGCCAATACTGCGGAGAAAGACATCCTTCTGGGTCTCAGGCATAAGCTGATTGGAAACAGCTGCATGGTGGCAGCCAAAAACACCTCTGACACTGACCACAGAAGATTCATCTCCAAAGAGAATGAGAATTCTTTGTTTCCCTCTTCTTTGGGTGTTCGTATCACAGCATCACTGCCCTTGGGTACTCAGTTTTCAAAGGCTGCATGCTCAGAGGCACTAGGACTGGAATCAGCTTTGGTAACAGTGCACAGCATCAACCACAATAAATATGCTCTCCCTAGATATGAAACTAGGTCAAAGCTGATATTGTTTCATTTTCAAGGGTGAAGTCCTTCCCTCAGAAAGACGAAAATTTTTCTGACTATGCAAACTTTTAGAACGTATTTTTCCAGGGTTTGTTCATTTTGAAATTGGCTGGGATGCAGCACTGAAGTAAGAGCAGACCAGAGAACAAACACTAAGTGCGTCGGAGGAAAAACGTCAGACTGAGCAACTGTGGAGGCCAGGGGGTTCTTGGAGAGAGCTACAAGTATATCAGAAGCATGGCACTCAGAGCTTACAAAAGACAAAGTGAAGGGGAAATGGGGAAGACAAGGATACCACAGCCATGGACCAGGATGACAGACCTCTGACCATATAAGCAGCATACACCAAATGCTGGAAATCATCACCAGACATCTCTAATGCTTAATGATAACTAAAGGAAACATGCTTAGTGATAACTAAAGGAAACAGAAGAAAAATAACG
>NW_008668817.1:11233-32332 GCF_000695815.1 Acanthisitta chloris
CAAACCATCTTTCACCAGAGACTCACAGGTCAGAAGTGTGTATCAGACTTGCCACACGGCCTGGTCAAGCACCAGCTCATGTTGCCTGGCTTTGACTTGGCTTGGACATTTAGCAGTAGAGTGTTATATTCACAGAATGGTGCTGTGAACATATCAAATACAAACCCACTGACACCAGTAAGTTAGAATATTGTTAACTATCTCAATTTCTGCATTACTTGTTCAAAAATTGTACCTTCACTCCCAGACACAAACCATATCCTGCAATTTTTTTATCCCACTGTCAGATTTTGTCATATCTCTCTGCTTTGGTACTGCTTCAAAACACCAGTACAGAGAAAATGACATTGTTTTGATATAATTTGTCCCTATTTTATCAACAGGAAACTCTTAGAAACAAACACTGTGGTACTAGTGATGCTCTTTAAATTCTTTTGAAAAAATAAATTAGCCCAAGAGGAAGTAATAGACTGTATCATTCAGTCTGTCTTCTTGTACATCCCAGGCATAAAATTTCATTTGTCCATCTTGCACTACATGAAATAACTTGTTTAGTTATGGTGCATTTTCCAGAAATGCATATAGTTAGGTTCTGTAGTAACTGCTCTTGAATTTAAAAGACCCTGGATCTGACGTCTTTAAATGCATGCAACATTACCTTTCAGTCATGGGTTTCTGTCACACCTTTACTAGATTACAAATAGCTTCTTAGGTGCCTCTTAACCTTCATTAAAATAAATGCTGTGACTAGTTCAGATTTCTAAGCAAGACCTCCCCTTAGACACCTGAACAGGTTTTATAGTTGTTTACAACATACTTTAAACAGAACTCATCTTATAAGTGAACATACAATTCTAGCCTTGGCTGAAGCAGTGATCTATGCAGAAGAAAAATTACTCCAAGATACCATACTCTCTGTATGTATACCCAAAGACCTCATTGCTCCTTTTTGCCAACCATCATGCTGAGAAGTCATGTTAAACTGTTGGTCTGCTACAACCCTGAAATCCATTTCAAGGTCCCACTTTCCAGGAGAAAAGTCCCTTCTCCCCCTTGGCAGGTGGGAGGCACATTCTTCATTCCTGGATGAATGACATCACACTTAGCTGACTTAAAATAAACTTTCCTTGAGTGGATCAGCATAGTAGTTCAGCTCAGTCCCTATTCTCCTGCTTTAACCAAGTATTTTTGTGCTATCCGCAAAATGTAGAAGCAATTTTACATTTATTTTCAGATCTTCAGATCTATACTAATTTTAAGCTTTCCATTGATCCCCGAAGACTACCACTAGAAGTAACCCACTTAATAACCCTACACTGACATCTCCTTTTTACAGCAGACTGCTAAGTATTAATTTTTTTATGTACAGATTTCGTACAATTTGTTCTTTTTCTTTTTTTTTTAAATCATAGTGCCAAAAACATTAATTAAAACTGCAAACCATAAACCATAAACCTCTATTACATCTTCATAGCTACCTTCACTGAGCAAACTCATTATTCCATTACTCAAGGTTTGGGTTTTTTCTTTTTATTTAATCAAGGTCTATTTGTTCCTCTAATTTCTTAAGCAATCAGGTGAGAGATTTGCATTTCCATTACATTGTTTATATGGTGATGTCAATCTACAGCCTTTCAGATCAGCTTTCCTACCCTTTTTTTGTATATTGACACTTTAAAGCCCTCAATGCTCTCTGGAATTTCCCTTGCATTGCAAGACATAGGAAAAGTTAACAAAATGGAGTCAGAAAACTCTCCAGCCCATCTTCGGGACTCTTAAGTTTCCAGACCATTTTAGTGTGTTTATTTCTGGTAAACAGTATTTGACATTGTCCATATTTACAAATGCATTAAAAGTACAGCATAAACTTCATGAAATATGAATGCATAAGTATTTAATGATGCACTTTTGCCTCTATGAACAATTTTATTACCGTCATCAAATGATGGGCCAATATTATTGCTAGGATTTATTTCATTAATGCAACACAACTTTATTCTGAAGAGGCTGTAATCACAGAGGAAAGACTCTCACATAAATTCTGAGGGGACAAAGTACAGCTGCTGTACCACAAGTACTGATGACTTCATTATAGGTACCATGGAGTAGGCAGGCAATAGGTCAGAAATGTTTTATCCTCTTAGAGAACAACACAGGAAGGAATGTGAGTTGCAAAACCTCTCTTAAAGTGCACTGCAACTCTTCCTTTCCTTGCTAAAGATGAGTGTATGTGTCCAAATAACTACTCTTAGCTTCCTCACCAGCCAGACTGATTTCAAGTGTGACAGTTTGAAATCTCTATAACCTGAAATCATGAAAACACCTACAAATGAGAGCATGAAGGCAAATTTATACCCTAGACTTACTGGTATAGTGTCTCAACAGACACAGCACATTTTACTAAGAATGGGAAAATGTCATGTAAAAGCTCCATGAAACACAGTAGGTGTTTAAACCTTGATGGCAGAAATGATTTACGGCCTCCCACAGGTTATTTGATTCTTTTTTAAAATACCACAGTCAGGCGAGGAAGCATAAAATGAGACATCACAAGCAACAGGATGAAAAGTAAAGGCTTACTTAGCTCTATTTTGTTAAAAATACAGAATGATTTTTAGTTTTTCCTTTTATTTAAAGTGGGTGGAATTCTCTTTCCACAGAAACCTGTTTTTACCACTACTCATCAGTAGAGAGTAGAGTAGGCTTCCCTCAGCATATGACATTTAAAAAGGAAAAAAAAAAAAAAAAGGGAAAATAAAGCTCATGTTACGGTAGTAAGTATCCACCTCCAGCAAGTTTTTCCAAGGCCTCTGAGAGGAAAACCCTTTCCATTATGTAGAAATAGCCTCAGTTGACTTTTCCACTCCTTTAACTGCCAGTTTGCAGTACATATCATCTCAATGACCTACCTTTAGGCCTACCTTTTACCAAACTGACCACAACTTTTACTTGGAAAGGGCATTTAAACAAAAAAATTATAAAAAAAACCCCAAACAACCGAAACAACATAAAAATATATTACAAATCCTCCTGATGATCCAAAGTAATAAGTGCTCACTGTCAGGAAGCCCCAGATTGTGGTAGATGGATGAAGTATTTTCCTAAAACATCAAATCCCTGGGCCAGACAGTTACACATAGTGTTCTCTAACCTTAATGCTTTAGGAAATAATAATTGAAATATTTGTGGTATTCTCTGTATACTATATAAACCACAATAAAGTTATCTGCTTTGAAAAGATGAAATTATCTAAAGATTGAAGATTTCCCACTTTACTTTGTTGGCTAATGCAAATGGAATATAAAATTAAAATCAGCTACCCAGAAGAGGCCATGACTACCCTAAAACGCAGAATAGTTACAAAGTTTTGTTAATCTCCTTCCCTGGAAACCTCAAAGGAGAAAATTGTCCAGTTTTCAAACAAAATCTGGGTTACTCATTGCAAAAAAAGTCTAGAAACCATTTCTGCTGAAACAAAGGCAAGTCTTTCTTTGAAAGAAACACCTGCACACCCTATTGATAAAACCATTGCCTCAGAGGTGAAGAACAGGTGAACACCACTGCAGCTGTGCAGTCCTGGAACATACTCGTGACATGGTAACAACCAAAAACGTTACACACCTTGAAAGTGGTATTTTACACATTCTTCACTCCTTTTCACCTTCAATACTTATTTTTAAAGCACTTGGTCATTTGCATTCTCTGAGTACATGAGTGTGCAGCTTGACACGTAAATCAAATGGCTACGCTTCCAACTAACCATGCAAAATGCTATTATTTTGTTCTTACATGAATGCAAATGCAGTTTGTATGCAGAGTTTTCAAAAATCTGCTTTTGGTCTAATCATTTCTTCACACTGAAAAATCCTGCGTAGTATCCTGAGCTCTCACCTTGCATTCAGACACCAGAAAAGGCTATAAAAACTAGCAGTTCAAAACAGGACTGGTTTTTTCTTTACATTTAGTAGAACTGCAACATATTCTGCTTCCTTTCTGTGTTTTACACCTTACTGGAACACACCTCATTTATTTATTATACATTATTTATTAACCATTTATTACAGAAACAGGACATCTGAAAGTTTCTGGAAGACCTCAATTATTAATCATGTTCAAACTTAGCCCCATTAGGCTTGCTTTAAAACTGCTTCTTAAACATACACACACACAAATCCCATATACAATTAAAACTGACTTTGTATCAAGACAGACATAACATATGGTTTGAATGGAAGGTATCACTTTGGAATTGATTTGGGCAATCCCCACAGAGAATAAATGGTACATTAACAAACAGACCCCCCAAATGCATGACAACCTAAAAATACAGACTATTTGAAAAAACTGAGATGGGAAATGAAAATACTTTAGTCAGTGACAGTGATGGCAGGACATCTTTCTAACACTCCTAAAAACAAGCTATCTGCTTCAGAAACTCCTATTGCCCCATAAAGAGGACATGCAAAGTCCCACTTCTCTAACTATGGCAGTAACATACAGCAAGAAATCATTTTCAACCTCCTCTGCACAGCACTGCTTGTCCCCAAGTTCTTTCAGCCTATTCTTAAAGCAAGCCTCTGTCCTTCCAGCAGCCTATGGTACTTCCCTGCCACCACTGCTGCTGCCACCTCCTGTGGGCTCAGGTTTGTGTACAACCCAGACCTGTAGACTATGTCCATCCCGCTTACTTGAATAAAATGCAGCCAGGACATCTAATTTCAAGAGAGCAAAATGATATCCCTACCCTCATATACTGTTGCAGGGTAAGAATATATGTATACTTTTAAAAGCAGAGAGAGGCTCAGAGTGGCCCACCCCATAGCTCCTCAACTCACTCGTTGTCCATCTTGCAAACCTCACCGGAAGGAAGTGACTGTCAGAAAGCCTTGACAAGGTATGCCATGGAAGAGAAAGAGGCACAGAGAGAGCTGTGAGAAAAGCAGACAAATGCAGTTTTTGCTTTATAAAAACTTTATAAAACTTCTATGGCACTTGTTGCTTAAAGGAAGCACTTGGCCTTTGGTCAGCCTGAAGAACACCTCCACACCCATTTACAACAACACTGTCAGGAGTCATTTATATACAAAGCAGTCAGACATACACTGCATATCTTTTAAACCAAAAAGGGAGACACTATGCATTCTCACTTTGGAAGTTATTCTTAAAAACTCCTGGTACTGTCTTTAACTCTCCTTAGTTTCTACCCATCTGCTTGCTGGAAAATTTATATATTCAGCCTTTTGTTTTTCATCTCAGAAGGCAGACATAAAGCAATCTAAAACTGAACTGAAGCAAGTGTAATGTATACCCTTGCTTTCCTAAAGCCACTTCTTTCTGTTAACACAAATATCTGGCTAGCCAGATAGCAAACAAAGTGCAATGGAGGATGAAAATGTTTTTGGAGTATGAGTAGAGACAGTGTATATTAAAAACTCAGCAAGGAAAGCAGAACCATTTTTCTCAACAAATCCGAAGCACAGCCCCAGAGCCCTCACTGTGAAATCTTGCTGCAGATTATCCATGTGCCTTGCAGACCAGTCACACCCCTCCAATCACAGCAGTTGGATTTCCACGCTACACATCTATCTGTAACATCCAGCTACCTATTACATCCACAGGCCCATTCTCCTGGCTGCACTGGCATGACCCTGAGCACAGCTTTTGAGAGGGCTCATCTGCCTTCACATGAACAAGTCTTTGTAGAAGCAGTTCATTTTGATGCTCTAACTCACAGTCCTGCACAGCAGAGAGCACAGCATGTGATGGTGCCGGAGTACAAATAGGGCTACAGCCCAGGTATCTAGCCTGTGAATGGAATACAGATCATGCAAACTAATTCCAGCTGCATGAATAGTTAAATCAAATCCTTCTTATCTAGTCATAGGTTTCCTTAATCTTTCACCTGAGTTCCTCATGGTTAAGTGCATGTGGGGAAAAAGGAAATACACAAATGGGATTTTGCTTCCCAGAAGAAGCACTCTTGATAAAACCTTGTTTTAATTTTGTTGTAGCTATAAAGTATATCGGCTCCACCATCCTTCCCTGGTAGGACCCAAAGACACCAACTCAGGAGAAAAACCCCTCAGATTAACATTTTGGTAGGCTTTCCAAGCTGCAAACAACTGGAAAGAGTATGCTCACCAGGTAACATTTGTTGGAAACCAGCATCTTTGCATTCAGTAGATGTGCTGTGAGCAATACAGCCTGCACTGGGAGTCATGACATTGCCAAGCCACTTTGGTGGAGGACAGGTTTGTATTTCCAGATTCACCTTTTAGTCCAAGATGGATGTGTACTCTTTTTCATTAATGTCACAGACAACTCCAAATCTTGTTAAGTCAGTTTAAACACATCTGTCTCTTTAAAACCAGCTCCTGGCACTTCACAATCTTATTTAAGCAAAGCAAATTTAAAAAAAAAAACCAAAACCAAAACAACAAAAAGCCCAACAAAACAAACAAATAAAAAACCACAACCCCCCAAATAAACAGCCTGAAACAAAAAAAAACAAAACAAAAAAATCCAAACCCAAACCCCACATAAACAAACACAGAAAAAAAAATCCAACCTCAAAACTCAAAGAAGTGGACTCCTCAAAAAATGTACCAGAGACCTGATAAAAGCTCATGTACGTCAGTGTATGCTGTTTCTCTTTTCCAGTCAGACTCACTGAAGTAGAGTTGGGTATTTAACTCTAAGCTTCAGCTTCAAGTTAGGACAGTGTGCTTGGCCCTGGGGCTTCACCCAGCTTTCATGAGTGATTTCCAAAGAGCATGTTCTCTGGGTATACTGCTGTCCAATTGCATTGTGGCCCTCACCAGGACAGTGGATTTCCCCACCAGAGCTCCATGTGCTGAGGTAAATCCCTTTTTAAGGAGAGCCTGTTAGCAGGGGCAGAGGCACAGCTTACCTGGGAATTAAGCTTCAGGATGTCAACTCTTGCTTTCTTCACAGACACTTTTTCTTTCAAAATCCATATTTTGTAATCTACAGTGTTCACCACCTCCTTCCCCCCCACTCCAATAGAACAGGTGCTAACTGCAGCTGATATTCAAAGATTGAAAGGATTTACCTGGCTGTGGTACCTTCATCATCACTTTCATAGATATTACCCAAATTCCAACAGCATTGCAGGTCCTTGCCACTTTTAGAGGAAGATACACACTGTCTCTGCCCATCATACTGTTCCTAGGGCATCTTCATTGAGTGGTGTCAGCCTCTAGCTACACTCAGTCACAAAAAGGACATGTTTCAGGCTCTGATTCTAAAAGCCCTTCCCCTGAAAGCACTCAAATACCTATTAGACCTTTATTTCATTACCACGAACTCACTAGTAAGTGGTTTTATTTTCCAAACTTTTACAATATACTCCTGTATACTTTTGTCTTCAGTAGTTGCATTTACACATCATGTTAAATGCAAACTCTCTGAGTAGATGTTACACGGTAAGATGTTACATGTTAAGATGGAAAAATAAAACAGCTCAAGTGTGTATTTTTCCAACCTTGCCCAAACCCAAAGACAAGTAGATAAAGTCCCTCTTCTACTTCTTACAGCCATGCCACATAGAATATTTCATTCTCCAAACAGCAGCCTACCAAAAAGGTAAGATATTGTGAAAAAAGAGTGCTATAATTGAAATCCTTTTGCAGCTGTAATTATAGCAGTTGCTATGAAGACAAAGCTGTAATTTTTGCAAGCCAAGCTAAAGCGAAAGGAACAAAAGTATTGCAATTGTTTTGGAAATCTATGAGGGAGGTTTTCTTTCCTTTGCTGCTGTTTAATCAAAGTAGTGAAGATTGGGGTCATGAAGAGACATGAAAGCTATACAAATGTTCTCTGCTGAGATCCAGGCTGCTCTGTATTTTTGCAACATATTGCAACTAAAGGATGTTCATAAATCATCTGGAACATTACCCAAACTGAACCCTCCTTCTTCCCAGTTAAATATTCAATGATCTTAAAAAAAGAAAAAGGAAAAAAAAAGGGGTGGGCAGGGAAGCAAGTCCAAATCCTGCAAATGGCTTAAATTCCCATAACCACAGAGTAGCTATTAATTTACACAGAGTACTTGAAAAGAATGTTGCAAGCTAATGGAAAAAAAGAAGAAGCAGGCACAAGAACTCCATCAACTCAGCCTGGCAAAGCACAAGTGCAAGGGGATGCCCTCACTGCAAAATGCAGGCTGAAGTATGCACACAATGAACGTGAACCTCCCAGACCTTCGCCGTGGTCCAGAGAAATCCAGCAACCCAGCTAAAAGTCAAATCTTTGGAATGGAAAACAGATTTTGCTTTATTTGGCTAGAGACTTTACATTGACTTGCTTTTTCCCCTCAAGATTTCATTGCTGATTTTCAGCACAATAAATAGAGCCCAAAGAAAATTTCTGAGAATAACTTAATATGGTTCCAAGCCCTTCTTAGGCTGAAGACATACATTATCAATCCAAGAATCTATGCTTTAAACATTTTATCCATGCCTATACTTCCCAGTTTCAAAAAGCACAACATTTCAGCTCCCATACTATTTGCTGAGAGAGATCAGAGGATATGCTCAGCTGAAGCATAAGCAGACAGCTCAGGGAAGAGCTTTGTCTCATGTTTCTGCTTGCAGCTAAAGCAAGTAGGATTGACAATTTGCCCAGAATTCAGCACTGTTGCAAGATCAGGTAGCATTTTAAACTTGAACAGCATTGGCTCAGTTTGTGAGCTCTGAAGATTACCAGTTTTCAACATGGCAGTTATATAGAAATATGAAATGTAATCATACTTATTTAACCAAAGATTATGAATGTACCACCTTATTTGTTCTTCATGTATCTTCTGCAGCTGGTTAAAAGGTTTTTCAAGGATCTGGTTAAGATTTTTCAAACTATAAAAATTCTATAAAAAGAGAATTTGTTTAATTTTTCCTATATTTGATAAATTGCTGGTTTAGCCAACAAAAACTTCTGCAAAAACATCCACATATCATTTCATACCATGGCCAAGCATCCATTTTGAAAAGGTAGCAAAGTACCTGTTATTATTTCATCCTCATTTAAAAAAGAATGAGTGCTACTTCTGGTCACTTAATCTTTCAGATATTACTGAATAAACCTGGTTAAACTTTTCCAAACTAATGAATTATCAGCCAGCTTCTTAAATACAACATCTATATTCCTTTCTTCCATCGCTTCTCATTTTCCTATATCAACCTATTTTCTTTGACATAAAAGGTTACTGTAGATTATGGTTGCAATTACAGAAAAGCAGGAATCTGGAAACTGCTTCTCTTTCTCTTGTGACAGAAAGATAAAAGGTGCTATATTCAATTCAGAAAATCCTCTGCAAAATTGAAAGAGAAAAACTGTGAGTTCTTTCGGTGCCAAAAAACCCTCTCAAAACTCTTTGCCACTCTGGAAGGAAAAGTTTGAAAGGACTTACAAAATTTTTAAAATATTAACTCTAGAAATATTTAATTCTGAATTTGAGGGGGAGAAAGTGGAAATAAAAATGAGGGAATGATTCACAACCATTTCCCATGGAAAGCACTATCACAAACAGAAAAATACTTTGACAATGAGTTGTTGAAAAAAACCCATCAATCACAGCTCGAAGACAAAAAACCAAGCCTTTTGCTCTAGATTCTCTCTTCCCACATAAGCATACAGACAGAAAAATATACTTTATAATATTGTACTATGAAATATCCAAAGCCTGAAAATCTGATTTAATCTGATCTTCAAACTTCTGGGTATTTATCTAACTTCATAAAAAAACCAACTTTTCCACTTGCACATAGTGTATTTTACCAAGGCCATGTCAATGTCTTCATATAACTTGTTCTTTCCTGGAAACCCCAATCACTCTTTATTCCCTGTACCTTTTAGGCATAATGCTTCAACTTTCCTACATTACAGTTTTTCTCTCACTTGCAAACACCACTCACCACAGGGAGTATGACTTGATTTAACTTTCATTTCTGATAAGCATAGAAAAAATTCTAACCCAAGATAAATGTTAGGATGGATAAACACTTGAAAAGGGTATTGAGGAGTTGTAGAAATTCACAGCAGTATTCCTATGGAAAAGCATTAGTGCTTACTGGCAGGACAACTGACTGCTTACTTGCAGTTGTTTAGAGTTTACATAGCTTTACTGGAATGTGAAATTCTTCTTTTCAGGGGTTTGAACAATGAGAAAATGCATATTTCAATTATAGCAATTTGCTCTCATATCAAACCAAGCCCATTTTTACCCAAGTTAAGTCAGAGTGTCTTTACATCTCTTAATCACACAAACCCATTTACACAGAATAATTCCACTATTACCATAGTGTTCCTGATATTTTAAGCCATATGAATGTCTGCCTCACACATTTGACTACTCTTGCCCCCGAAGCAACAACTACCATACAAGGCATCTTACACAGCAGAGTAAGAAATAACACATTTTCATTTTTGCTTGTGCCAAGTTGACCATGATGGGAGAGCAGCTTCATTTTTTGGTAAGCCACCATGCTTGCTCACAAAGTTTGTGCTTAAAACACTATGTTATCCCACTGAAAAGTCACCCAAATATTCAATGCTGATTGGTCCAAATGATAAAGGCTGCTCTCAAAGTCATCAGACAGACAAGACACAAAAAGGGCTTGGATTTGGGATAGTTTCTGTATTCCCATAGGGCTGGCACAGAAAGATTGCTTCAGTTTCGGGTACTGAGGGTTTAATGGGGCAGTGTCTGGTGTTGCTTATACACACACACACACATATATATATATATATATATATCTATCTTGCTGTTTGTGTTGCAGAAAATGCCCTGTGACAAAGTACAAATTACAATGTGTCAAGTTCCCTTCAATGTGTTCACATGAAACCCTGAAAAGCAACAAAATAATGATGAAACTTCTCTCTCCTCGGTATGGTATTCATAAGAAGTGGTGCCTTCTTAATACTTCAAAGACAACAGAGTCTTTCAAACTATTCCAAATAATGCATTTCAGAAGAATCACATTTCATATAAGGGAAAACCACAGGAGAGGGAAATAATACAGAAAGCTTTAAAACTCTTGATCTGTTCTTTTTCTTAACTACCTTAAAAAGAGCAGTTTATTTGCAAATTCAGTGTGCAGACAAATACCAAAAAATGTGGACATGGAAAGACACATTTGCAAATTAAGAAGACAAGAGTTCCTTAAATGTGCATATAAAGTAAAGAACATTCAGAAGAAAATAAATGGGAATAATCAGCAGAATTTGGAAAAGATCACTATCTGTTTTACATCCCACAGCTAAACTAGTTTTAACCTCAGGTGCTGGTAACAATGTAGCTGCAGTTTTTCACTTTGAGGGACTCCTGGATGCTTGTGAGTAGAAAAGAACTGCCTGCAAAGCTAGTGAAGGGATTTATGTGTCTACATTTCTCCAATTTATTTTTTTTAGTTCTTTAAGTACAATCTTGGGTGCAGTCTTGGCCACTGCCAGTTTCTGGAAGGGATGCAAAAATCTTGATTTATTGACTAAAAGTATCATATATTATCTCATTAATGTCAATCCCATCAAAGACACACTGTTCTGAGGGGACATGATTTTATCAGCACTTTCACTGCTACTGTTTTTCCTCTCTAAAATTATCCAAGGGTCTTTGCACTCTCCCACCCTGAGAGCTGCACAAACCCCAAACTTCCCAGGGACTCATTTCCTGTTCAAGGATAAATGGTGGTATCTGTACTTTATTAATCTTTAATCTCTGTCAAGTCAGTGGGGACTGGCCACTACCTATATATGTCCCCTGAGGATTATTAAACCAGATGGAGGTTTAAATTAACTCCAAGTACAGTCCCATGGACAGGGATGGCTTTTGGAAACTGTGAAGCAGAGAGGCTTCACATGCTGCAACACGTAGAGGAGACTGACTGCCAACGCCACTGGGGCTCTGCCACAGATAATGCAGTGCCTCCCTTCTGGATGCAGTTTTATGCTAGGACAAGGGCTGGGTGCAACTTCTTGTAGAAAAATGGGTTCACTAAAATCATAAATAGGCTTTCACACATGATCTGGAGTAGCTCCACAGAGCCTCCCCTGAATGGAAAAAGACATTTAGGGAAAATGCTGCTGCTTAAATCACCAACTTCAGCTAAAGTATTATAGATAAAGACCTCAAACACAGCAGGACATAGAACACTAGTTCCCCTGAGAGGGGTAAAGGGCTTCTCTACATTGGTGGAAAAGAGGATGGAGGGAAAATCAATGTGGGATGCCATGGGCCTTCAGGTTCCCACATGGATCTAGATGGGTGCCCTCACAAAGCTCCCTAGTCAGGATATGCACCTGAAAAATCCAAACCAAAACCCTCCATCGATAAGTGCATCTCTGTAAATACTCCAGGCCTGAGGCTGGCATGCACCTCGGGGGCAGGTGGGGCAAGTTGCAGGGCCAGTGTGGCATCAGGGTTTGGCTGCAGGGCATACTTGCTGATGCTGCTGCACTAATAAAATTGGTTCCCCAGGGCTTCTGCAGCTGTCTGAGCTGCCATTGGGGAATCATGATATGGTTTTAGGGGAGTTTGACAGAGAAAAGAAGATGGCAGAGTGCCTGCTAACACCACTCCCACTGTGAAATGCCCCACAGACTGCCACGGTGGCTCCTCTGGGGCTATGTCAGCAGCAGAAGTAGTATAATGACTTGTTTTTAACTTGATGTCTAATTAAAAGGAAAAAAAACCTACTTCAGAATGAGACTGGATCTCTGAAAAAGATATTTTCAAGAAAAATCAGCAACAGAAGAGTTTTTAATCCCTTTTAAAATCCATATTGGGCCAAATTCCTTCTCACTCTAACTCCAGAGGTTGAGCAGCCTCCCCAAGAGGAGTCAGATAGGACCACATGCACACAGATCTGGCACCTCTCTTCCCTCCCAGCCTCATACACACCACCCACCAGGAGCCATGTGTGGTACATGCCAGCTCCCAGAGTATGTCCAGAAATGACTGGAGAAGTCTAACTTGGTCCCAAACCATGCCAGGAGCTATGTCACTATGTAACGCCACAGGTGACTGAACCACAGCAGCCAGTATGGATTCCCCACAATGCCTGATTCAGTGACACAGCCATAGAAACCAACTCCTGTGGTATAATAAATATTTATACACCCATCTCCAACTATGCAAACCACATAAAGACTGGGAAGCTTGAGCTGCAAGGCAGCCAATGCCAAGAAGATGATAAACCTTTGTAGTCACCATCCCTCTCCAGGGACACTTGTGCCATTTTCATTCCAAACTGAAACAAAACCAAGTTTGAAAATATCAAAGGTATCATGAATGAAGCAGAAATATCTTTCTCTACCAAAACCTACCAAAATCTACTGACTAGAGGCAGCCTACATCAAGGAGAAATACAGACACAGGAAGCTTTCTAGTCTGGATGAAATATTTCACTGCATTCTCTCCTTGACTGCTTTTGCTTTCAAACCTATACTCCAATTTCTTCAGAAGTCTAGTAAAGTACAAGAAAAATGAGAAGAAAGGTCAAAAATTACTTCTCAAGCAATCTGTTACATAGTCTCTCGGTCACAGATAAACTGATAAGATATATGCTAAACAGAAAACTCCCACAACAAATTCTACTTCATCCAACTAACAAACTTTTCAACTAAAAAAATGTATCTGATTATCACACAAATTACTTCCAATGAACCTACCACTGGGGAACTTGCAGCTCGGGTGCAGCTTGTATAAGGTGCAATGTGGCCAAGTTCTCCCCACACACTGCCCAATCTGGCCCTACTACTCCTGTTGACCTTACCTGAAAGGGAGACAAAGCTACAGATTTTTATCTCAGGATTTTGACACTTACTTCCCTGGTGGCTTTGAGCAAATTATTTTGTCTCACTACCTCACTTTCTGATCTGTAAAAGAGAGATATTCATCTGTCTTGAGACTGATTAACTGCCTGCAAGGCACCCTGAAGTAAAACACTTTAGAAATGCAGAGCAAAACATTTTTCAACCTAAATTCCTATGGCCATCCTTTTTACTAACATGAGGAAAACATCTGAGCTAAAAACAAGGCATGAGGCTATTGTTTTCCATGAGGCTCACAGAAATACTGAATTGTCTATGGAGTAATTGCACATCATTTAACTCATATCACACAGAAAAAAAACCACAAAACCACGCTCAGAGCAAACTGCACTAATAGAAACAAGGCATTTGGGTGAATAACCCAAAGCCCCACTGTGTATTCAGCTCCACAAGCTTCCGAGGCAGCATCTCTGACCAGTAGAAAAATGGTCCTGCTCTTGGGCTGAATCCAAAGCCCTGTGTACTAACAGCACGACCAGCCGACTTACTGAAACCCAAGTGCAGGCTGTTTCAGGAGGTGTGAAATAGGATACTGGAGTGGGGGTTTTCTCCCCCTGTGCAATGTGTTGTCATTTCACAGAAACTCTGTGGAGGAGGGGAGGAGGTTAGTTAGGACATATTCATAAATTACAGCTATTAGGGTGCAAGGTGCAAATCTTATATGCTCCACAGCTTGTGCTGTACTGGAGAATGTCATCGTGCAAGATTTCCCAGACCAAGAGTTTTCAGAACCACTGCAGCTCCCATTAAAAAGAAACCAGAAAGTCTGATGATGCTGCTTTTAGATTCAGCTGCATAATGGGTGATGCAATGTTGCCACAAGATACAAGTTCTGCTACAGAGCACAGGAAAATCACTGAGATAAAAAGCAGCAAGGAAACTAGAGAACTTACTAAATAAGGCAAACTGTTTTAAAATTAGAGTTGCAATGGGACATTACATCAGAAAGAAACATGGGAGTTTCACCAGATGTTTAGCACTGTTGCTAATGTGAGTGGAAACAGCATGTCTACAGCATAGGTTGTGGGGTTTCTGGTGTTCTGGGTTTTTTAAGTAACAAAAAAAAAAGAAAAAAAGAAAGCATTTCAGATTAAAAAGACAGAAGAAAGATTACAGGTTTCATGAGAAACTCATCTCTGACACCTTTGCCCTTGAGACCAATTTATCAACAGAATCCAGTCAACACAAATTTTTAAGAAATACAATAGCTATCAACATTCTTTTTCCATCCAAAAAGACTAAAATAATTATTTTAATTGTATTAAATATTTGCCATTTTACAAGTCATTCTTCTCCTACTGACTTCTCCAGCTTATTTTATCCAAACAAGAATGAAGTTGAATGGTTACAAGCACAGCAGCAATAATTACATTTGTACCTGTGAAACCTAAAGTCACATGAAAAATCAATGAACTCCAGTGAGCCCTGTGAACGTACATGACTGGGGACTACAGACTACTCAGTTTTGTAATGTTTGACCCTTGCTGCAAGGCTTCAATCTGCTAATTCACAGTGTCTTGTGAGTTTTAAAATCTGTGCTTGAACTGAATCTCAGGGGAGAAAGGAGCTTCGTGTTGCATCTGCATCCTGCAGAGAGTTAGCATCTGACCTTAGTCTCAGAAAAGGAAGTATATGAGCATGTAAGTTTAGTGAGTGAATGCTGTAATAGGAGTGCATAGTCCTTGCAGTACTATTCAAATTTTAAAAATAAAAGTTGTAAAAGAGGAGAGAGGAAAGAAAGTAAGTAATATTAACTCCAGTATTAGCAGATGAAAAATTAATTGTTTGGTTTTAGAATGTACCCAGAAGCCTGTGCCATCAACCCCCCATCTGGAGACTTGGTCTTTTAACCAAGAACTTGACATTTTTAAATTCCTGGCAAAAGGAAGACACTAACCATCTATTATCTCCAACTTCCAGCAAATCAAAGTATTATGATCTAGATGTTATTCGCTCTGGACTGCAAATAGCAAGTTCTGTCCCAAATGTCAGAGGAAGCATTAGGGTAACAATATAGAGGTGGCTATTTACAATTGCTCAGTAGCCTTACTATTTAGCAGCATCACCTTGTCTGGCAGCAGGCCAAATCAGTACTGCGCGTCAAGCTAATGAACCTTCATCTAAAAAAAAAGTCGATATTTCATTTATCAAACCAAATGGACAAAAATTCATCATATAACACAGCAGGTGGAATCCTGGGACAGTAGCAAGGAGACTGGCCACTTTCATATTTTCTTGAGCGTTTTTCTTTCCCATTGGACTTAGTGCATTTCATAAGAAGCAGTGAATGTTCACCAGTAGCAGCCTAAAATCCTTACATCAGACTGGGGCTTTTTTAGGAACAAAGACATTAAGGGAGTACATCTTTATAGTTTTTGTTTGTTTCCACTGAAAAGAACCAAATCACCAAGACCACCATAGGGCTTCACTAGCAAATCGAAACATGCAGTGGTGAAACCCCAGAAGTATGATCTATTTCAATTGCAAAGTTTTCCCACTCAACAATTTTTGGAAGGTTTTAACCATCCATATTCTATTGTGCAAAAGAGGAGCTAAACTATCCCATGTAGGAGTAACTATAAAGACCTACTGCCAAGACTCCTGCGCAAAAGCTGCAGCACTTGATATACAGCATTTTGGAGACACCCAAGTGCTGGAGAAAGAGTACAGCATGCCCTTTTTAGGAAGGAACATCTGTTGCACTGGCTGAAGAGCAGCTGGCGTGACCTCCTGTCCCCTAAATAATGTCAACTCACTGGTACTTTTTACAAGCAGCATTGCAAGATTTCCTCACAGTTTGAAAGGGGAAAAAGTGTTTGGAATGGAAAAAGAAGCTGCTGCCAGTGGATTTGTTCAGCCACTATGACTTTGTTCCTTTCAGTAAAACAGTCATTACACTATCTCATAACAATGCAAATATCTGGTTCTCTTTATCCCAATATTGTATTCTGCAGTTCATCTTGATACAGGAGTGAAACACACAAAGTCTATTTGCAATCCAGCCATCACCATGCTCCATTCTCATTCTCTCACAATATTTTCCTGATTTCTATGCCTCTGGAGATTAGCAAATATGACAGCAGCTATTTTGATACCTAGCAGTGAAAACTCACATATGTAAACTTAATTCAATGTTAGGATTATTTTTTCCTGCCATGATCAGATGTAGGAGCATAACCCTAATACAACAAGACTGAGTCAAACAGTGAGATCAAAACAGTACCTAGCCATGGAATTCGAATCAATACCACAGGTACATAACAAAGTCTTCAGGTTCCATCAATTTCCTTTTTTTCTGTAGATAGCTCTGTTAGTTCCCAAATACATTTCTATCAATGAGTTTTGCTGTCTGGTTTCTGTAGACTTCCAATAACTTTTGTAAAGTTAATAGTTATAACTACCTCATGTGAGGGCTCAAGCACTTACTACCCCAGCAGATAAAAGCAAAGCATCTACTCTGAAATCCACTACCAAGTACTACAAACAACCATGCTTCATGCCTGCAGTGTCAACGGAGCATTGAAACAGATCTTGGATCTTCACTCACCCATTTTTCCCTTTCACATGCACTATGAGTCAGGCTACTTTTAAACAAAACATGGCTAGATGCTAGTTTCCTTTGTTAATTGTTTTATTTTGATTCCATAATTAAGACCTTTAGGAACATGTTACCAGGCTTTTTTTTTTTCCCTTTCTTTTCATTTTGGTTTGGCTTTGGGTCCCCCTCCCTTCTTTAAAATACTATAAACAAACCTGAATTCCTCAGCATGTTCTGCCAGGACTGTGAAAGGCACGACAAGAAAAGTCTAGATGAACAAATCAGAATAAAACCCTCTGACAAGCAAGAAAATATTAGTTGCAAATTAAAGACTAAAAATAGCACTACTGGACTGCAAAGCTGAGAACAGAACAGCACAGAGCCAGACTTGTGATGAGGATCCTTCCATGGCCAGTGACAAATCCAGCTTCAACTAGGAGCCCAGACTAGCTGTATAGGATCAAACAAACCAGTACATATGGCATATACAGAGGTCAATAAAGGACATTGAGGAGGAGACTACATGAGCCAAGAGAACAGAACAGCATTATTCTTGCTATATACACTCAAGTTCATACACTTGACTTTTTACCTAAAATTTTTGTTATTAACCCTTTCCCTAATCACTTTCTGAACTCATCTCACTCCTCTAACTATCCCTATTTCTCTATACCTCTTCTAGCTTTTGTCACACCATTTTCTGAAAGCAGAGAAAGATGACAGTGCCCAGGATATGCACAGAGACATCCTGAAGATAAATAAATTTTCAGTTTGGCTTTCTACTTCTTTCCTAATAAATTCTGATCAAGAACTGACATTTTTTGCTGCCACTGGAACTGATGTTTTCAAAGAACTCGCTGTTATCATTTCAACATTTTCATATTGAATTGTAATAACCAGTTTAAACCCTATAATTGTGTGCATATATACTGCTGGCTTATGTCATGAATGTTACTGGGAATTTAATCTGTCATTTTAATGCCCATTCACTGCAAAATCTTTCTGCAAACCTGGAATAACATCTTTTGGTTTCTTCTATGCTCCACACTACCATACCACTGGCAGTTTTTTCCTACCCTGAATACTACTGCATCATTAGCACACTTCATCTCACCATTCATCCCTTTTCTCTATCACTTAGGAAGCACACGCTCAGCACAGTTCTCCAGTGACACCCTGGTCATCCTTGACTAGAAAAATCAGACTATTTATTTCTACTCAACCATCTCCTAATTTCCTTCTTAAGGCTTCATTTTGACAAGTTACCTAATGAAAGAGCTTGTAAAACCTTTCTAGAAATTAATTTGCACAATGTCCAGAATAGTATCTTTTTTCACTCTTTCTAATAAATGCAAACAGATTTGCAAGAAAGGGATTTTCCCCTAAAAAAATCACAGTTTTTTCCTCATTCTATCATATGATTTATGGACATACTAATTCTAGTTTTTCTATACTTTCTATCAGTTTCCCTGGTACGTAAGGCAGACAAACAGTATTTAGTTGCCATGAAGTCGGTTACATTTGTATCATATTTGCCATTGTTCTGATATTAAATAGCAAATTAAGTGGCAGCTTATGAACTGGAGTTGATAGTTTGCTATTTCCTATTTGAGTTACCTCAGAACTTTTGTGTGAAAACCAGCTGGTCATTGCATCTATAGGTCACACAAGCTCTTTGCTGCCACTTTGGCTGAAGACAACTCGCCTGATTTGTCTCCTATCACATAGGAAGTCTTCTAAGCATTTGGAAAAGGAACTTCAGTTAAAGAATTAACTGAGACTTTTCTGTCATGGCTTTGCTATCTGTGAATCTTCATTTCAGGACCTGATCTTCTACAAATCTTTTGGATTCTCACCTAGGCTTCTTCCTCTTCTCATACAGAGGAAAACTAATACTCCTTTCAAATCCAGGATTAATATACTACTCACTGTCTTGGTTAGCAGCTGTTACCACCAGCCCACTACTTACCTCTATTTTCACTGGGCTTGTAAATGCTTTTGAAGTTTAATTCACTGTTTCTACAACCTCACTTTTGTAAAAACCCTTTCTAAAATGGATAAAAAACAACCATTGCTTTCATCATAACAAAATATTTAACTTGAAAATGTCTGAATTGGTTTCACGGGTATCTTTCACAGACAGTTTTGTCAAGAACACTTCTTTTTAATCCAACCTTTGTTCTTCCTTTTAATTTTCTTTCTCATTTACCTCCCACTTTTTCCAGTGTAGGGCTGAGTCAAAACTCATTTAGCATTCACATAGCCTCTAATTCAGTAATGCTCATGAGATAAGGAAATTACATAATGCTATAAGTATTACTTTGCAAATTAATCAGAAAACCAAAGTCTTCATTAAAGCCATAGTGTGCTTCCTCTCTGTTCCTGAATCAGTGCTCATGGGCTGCCCAAATACCAGCAAGTCTCCATCTCTGCCATGTTGTTCTGGCATCTTTTCTGTTCCTAGAAATGGTAGATGCCATCATTAGGAAGGACACCCCTTTATGTCCAATTTCTGGGGCATGGAAAGAAACAACAACTATGACTGAGGAAGATAAAACTACTAAGACCTCATGATCTTCCTCCCCTCTGGCATTATACTTCTTGAAATAATCTATGGAAGCTTCATCACTCCTCTTTGCTCATTCACCCCTGGTCTTCAAACTGACCAAGTAGAATCAAACTAGTGTTCTTCACCTGCTGTCAGGCACACTTGTCTCCAGGTTGAGGGGGAAATACTCTCCTTGACTTATGCCAAGGTAGGCCTACAAAATCTCAGACGAGTGGGATTGCAAGTTACATGAGCCAAAGAGCCTGCACAAAAGCTCTTGGAGTTCCATAGGTGAAAACAGTCAAAGCAGTCTGAATCCCTAAGATATGGTCATCAGCGTTTCCGTGTACACCATGAAATGCGAACATTAATAATTTAAGCATCATCTGAGAGGGGACCAAACACTTTCAGATGTTTGAGCATTGCCAACTGCCACCACGTTTCATTCTCTTCTGAGAATCAGATGAACATAGCCATAAACTGTAGTTGTTCTTTGCTATCCCACATATATTCATAATTTCTAGGGCACTTCTCAGATGCCTGACCCATCACACAACACATCACACAACACACATCTGCCAGGGCTTAATGTTATCATCTGAAATCATACAATCTTCCCCAGCCCAGTCATTCCTCCAGGAGTTCAAGTTTTACCCTTGTTTTAAAAAAGCCAAATACAAAACCACAAAAAGCTTCCAAAGCTGTTTCAGACTCTCTTTGGGACCCTTTCTTCCCCTTTCATTAAATCACAGGACTGCTTTTAGATCCAGCAGAGAAAAGAATTTGTTTGGCTCGTCAAGGAACCTGTTGACCAGACACAAACACAACTACTATTTTTAAAACTAAAAATTAAATCAGAGCACAGCTTAAATATTTTTCATTCTTTTGACAGTTGCCAAGATATTCATTCTGGGACACTGCAACAATAACTTGGAGAAGAAAGAAAATGTTAAATAAGAGGTGGCAGAAGAAGAGTTTTCAAGACAGCTTCTCTTTCATGCCACTTGTAACTTAATGAAATACTTGCTTCCTCCTTGGTTAATAAGAGCACTTCCAGCTGATTATGGAAATAGAAAGCAGTGCAAAAACCTGGTTTCTTAAAAGCAAACAGTGACAAAAGAATAGGATTATTTAACCATAATGTGGTCAATTTAGAACCTTTCCC
>NW_008668817.1:32368-60117 GCF_000695815.1 Acanthisitta chloris
CACACTGGCAAAGGAACACTGTAGAGCTGTATGCAACTGTCTTCTTTTTATGGAACAACACATTTATAGAAACGTGGGAGGGATAACCTACAGTAAGAGGAAGTGTCCTTTGCAACAATCCTCTTATTCATCTTAAGAGTCTCACATCCCATTGACAATTACTTCCCTGGGCTGTAAAACTCTGTTCCTTCCTCAGGTTTTAGCACAGACTCAGTCTGTGTCGCTCCTCCTAGCTCAGACCCTGCCCCTTTTGATGCCAGAGCCTACCCTTCCACGGGGTTATCCTGCCTGAAATGTGCCTATAGGCACAGTTCTTCTCTATCTGTCACTGTAAAATACATTGAGTGCAGCCTTGGTTGAAGTTACTACTTGTGAAACTGGTCACTGATAAATGGCTGTCAGCCAACTGAAGCACCAGCAGATTTGTTATATTTATTAAAAGCCTGTTTAAGAACTCCTACGACCCTAGTATTTCAACTATAATTAACTTAATATATTCAGGAAGAGAGGAATATTGAGTAAGAATAATGGATAAGACCAGGGAACTGTCTCACTGTGTGTCCATTTCCAACTATGGACAATGACAAACCCTATCTGAGAATAAGCAAAGGCATGCACAGCAAAGCCCTGACACACTGTCCCACCTTCCAGCAAAATGGAAAGGATCTCTGAGCCCAGGGCTGTATCTTAGCATTTATCTTTGAAGTATTATACCATGCATTCATGTGATCACTTTTTGAATCCAGGTACATTTTCGGCATTCACAAGGAACTCAGTTTCAACCAGCTGCCTTCTGCCATACTCAGTGAAGAGCTCTGATTTTCCCCAAAACATGCACCCCAGGTTACTGAGTCATTCAGAGAAAGAGCTGTGAAGGACACATTTCCCCCATACATCTTTTAACCAAAACCTCATCTCTGCCTCCCCTTAGTCGTTCTCTGGGGTTAAGCTGGCACCAGCTGCTGGAGGCAGTTAAAGCACATGAAATATTGGCTGCACCAATATCTGTAATGCTCATATCTCCTGAAAAGTAAGTTCGAGATATCCCAAGGTCAGCATCTTCGGCTGAGGCTCATTACTGGATGCTTAGGTGTTTTCTCATTCTTTGACACTCTGTTTGGTCACCAAGACCCAAAGCCACCTGCTTCCTGGAGGTATCTGCCTCCTTTGTTTAGCAACACAGCTAGACTGCAGCAATGTAGCCTTCACTTTACAGTAGTTAACTGCCTTAAGTCAGAAAGGATAACCTAAGCCTAAAGTTTTTTGGTCCATTTGAAATAAAGCACCCACAATATCAGAGCATTATGATGCTAGGCCACTGGTTCATTGCTAAGCTGGAGGAAGGAAAGCCAAAACCAAAAGTCCCAGACCCATTTTGTTACAGCTTTTCAGTCTTCAAAGTTTTCCCACGCAGTTTCCCAGCTTGCTATGCCTTGTTTTTCTTAGGAGATCTATCAAGGTCATAACTTGAGGTGTTATAGTTTAAGGGTCTCAGTACAATTCTTTGATATCAACAAGTCAAATATCAACTTATTCTGCTTTTTAAAAAACAAAAAAAATAAAACAATATATATTTGTAATGGGATGTACAAGCTGTGGCTGTACAAAGCACTAAAAGAGATTTGAGTGGAAGAGCCTAACAGAAGGTCCCATGATTGAAATATCATTGAAAGTATTGTGAGAAATAAATTTACAGAATGAGACTGATGTAGCCCAGCTGGAATATATGTGGACACACAAAATGCATGGAAGATGAGAAGAATTTTAAAGTGAGCAACTGATGCTTCCAACTTAAAAACATTTCTGTGAGGTAGCACATTGGCCTCTGATCTTGGAGTGTTTTGTCTCTTACACTGCTGGCAGTTTTGAGCAACAATCTGCACCGCAGTGTATGGTGGTGGCATTTGGCAAAGCCTGCCTTTGCCCAAACACCCAAAGGAAGGGAAAAAAACAGAGTGCAAGGGAAAAAGGGGAAAAAAAAAAGAAAACCACAAACAAATTTGTCTGGCAGAATCACCCTACACTCTAGAGCTAGATTCAGAGAATTAGTGTTCCAGGAACACACAAATACATAAACCATAGGAACTGCAAGCAAGTTACAGACTAGCCACAAAGTCCTGACTGTCCTGCAAAGAGCCTATGGAGCAAACAGGCATGACAACTCAAGGACAAGACAGGAAGGAGACACAAAGATCGGAAACCAAAAGAAAAATTTTAAGTGCTTTCCCAGGTTCACACCAGATTACTGCTTTACAGCTGAGAATTCAACTCAGACTTCTGAACTCCTAGTCCAGGGCTTCAAACATACAACATTTTCTCTTAGGGGAACAACAACAATTTCAAACAAAGCTCTCTAGGACATGCCAAGTTTGGTGGTGGTGTAAGGGCCTGGGTTTTTTTAAACTCTCTGATTATTTAAATAACAAACTGGGTGGTCAGCAGTGTTTGTCACACACTGGCTAGTTGCTGGCTGTTTCAGAAAGGAGACAGTGACTACTAATGGTAACAGCTAATAAAGTGATCCCTTCAGTTCAAATAGTATGGATGCCTTGGAGATCAAACGTCAGGATTTCTTTACTGGAGATGGTAACTACTGAGGCATGTTTGTACTGCTTTTGTCAAACAAGGGACACTTTGAACATTACTCTGTCTCCTGGTGGGCCTGTGAAGGGACCACTGAACACTCTGAGGTCTATTTTAATACTGAGGGAGACTAGGCAAAGAACCAGACAGGACCTGAATTCACTCAAAGGATGGAGACAAGCAGACAATTTCTGCCTTTAAATGTTCAATGATGAGATTTCGGTGCTTCCAGAATCATTTATAAAGCGTGGGATATGTTTAAGAGGAGAAAAAGGTAATTATTTCACCATTTCCTTTTAAGGAGGTAACTTCTTTGTGTCAAAAAAATTTAAAATCAATATTAAAACGTAAGCATTTACCTGCATCTTTTGCCTTTTCATTGGCTTACTTTTGGGTTTAGTGGGAGGTGTTGGGGGATTTTTTTGGTGGTTTTTTTTCAGGGTTGGGAGGTAAATGAAAGCAGATTTCTAGTGATGTGATACTATTTCTAAAAACTTTAATTTTTAGGAACCTCAAGTTCATGCTACAGGCTTTGTCTTTCACACTTTCCTTCCCTAAATGATTCATATCAGAATTTTTATCACTTTAAACCATTAACAGCAGAGACATAGCAAGAGGTTAATGCAGTCTGGCATTCAAAGAATGAGGACCAGCATTTAATGCAATTTTAAATGACTGAGGAAAATAAGCAAGCACTGAAGTGGCAAGTGATGCCAAATTACTAAGTTTATCCAAGACAAGAAAAAACCATGATGAAATTCAGAAACACAGAAAATGAAAAAGATAGCTGGGGCACACAAAACCTAATTTTGATAAAACTAGAGTAATAGCCACTTTAGAGAAATAATTTAATATTTATTGTTGGGTAACATTCAAGAGAAGGAAGAGGGTAGCACTATGGACAGACCCATGTTATGCAAGGCAGTTGCCTGAAGAAATGACACTTGAATTAAAGGTTGAGATTCTGTTAGATATAAAAAGAACAGGTGCATTTATCTATTATGAGCCAGTTTGCTCCGCAGTGTGTAATAAATCTTTCATTGAGTCCAAATTTTTATTCTAGAACCTAGCTAAAATGGTCTTCTAGCTGAAACACTGGCCAAGGCTTCGCAGGTGAAGACATTATGGGTCTGGCTCTGGAACAGAGAGAGAGTAGTCCTGCCTCAACTGTCCATGCTAGAGGAAGTTTTGATTCAGATCTAATTTCATGTAATTCTTACTAAGTTTTGTGCAGTACTTGGTAAAGTACTTTTATATATGAGAGAACTTACAACTTTGCCAATAATCATTAGCTTCACAGTCTTTGCCAGAGAAGGATTAATCTTATGGCTGTGGATCACATCAGTGGAGGAAAGCAGTGGAAACCCTGGTAAAAATAAACCCACAC
This sequence comes from Acanthisitta chloris, assembly GCF_000695815.1. NCBI lineage: Eukaryota > Metazoa > Chordata > Aves > Passeriformes > Acanthisittidae > Acanthisitta > Acanthisitta chloris. The sequence goes on from NW_008668817.1 coordinate 36,339, forward strand.
AACATGGCTACCAGGTATGGATATAGTGACTCAGAACTTGCAAAATTATACCAAACATCCACTATAGTCCAGTGTAGTAAAAGATTTTGTGTAAGTCTAACAAAGGAGAGAGAAAAAACCAAAATAATCTCCAAGGTGTCAGTTGAAACCCCAGAATAAGACCAAAGCCCAGAGGCAGGAGGAGTGCCTGCCGTCATGATTAGAACCTAGGGAAAGGTATTTATTTTTATCATGGCAGTTTGGCCTTCAAAGAAACTGACACAGAATCAAAGAAACTCCAACTCTGCCTCTCTGCACTTCTAAAGCTTTTAAGATGAACACCCTTGGGAAGAAACAGAGAGCATGTTTTAACAATGTCCTTACTGTGCATTTAGGAAGTTAAGCAAACAGGACAAGTTGGCCAAAATCAAGACTACCTTTCCAGTAGTCATTTTCACACCTGCAACCCCGTGATTGAAATGCCAGGTCCATGATCCAAAGGCACTGGCACGACCTCTCTGCCTGAGGCTCCACATCCCAGGTGATGCTTTCTCCTGGGAACGGAAGAGGAGCTTGAGTGTTCATAAGCCATGCAGCACTGCAAGTGTGTGGATCCACAGACTTGGTGGGCAGAGATGGTGCTTATCACTGGCAGACTGGTAACCACTAAGGTGACAGATTTGTCCCTCTTTATATTGCTGATGACCTACAAACCAGGTTATTGCAGCTTTGTAGCAACATACCTTCCTACACCAGAAGTCACTGCTGCAGCTTATTTATTATTTTGCTTGCCCATTGACAGCAAGAAAAACTCTTCCAGCTCTATTCCCTCCTCTTCCCATAGAAAGGCAACCCAGTCCTTCATTTATGAGGCAAAAAAACTTGAGAAAGAGACAGAAGGACATATGCTGCAGCAAAAATGCAATTTCTTAGCAAAAGCATTGCTTGCTATAGAAAGACAGTGGATTTTCACTTACTGTCCATAATGTCTTCCTCCCCACCTTCAAGTACCACCACTTTGTCACACTACACAGCAAAAGTCATTTCAAACTAGTATAACTCTTTCCAATGACACTTTGGATCAACCTCCACACAGCACCTTTTGAGAGACAAGCTCCACATGTTCTTTTGCCTTCAAATGTACCATCAATATTACTTTAGTCATATGTAGATGTTTCAATAGTTACTCAAATCAGCTCAACAAAATCGTTGACAATGATTCAGCAAAACAAAAGATTTTAATGCATCTGAGGTTTCATGTACCAACAAGTCGCCCTTGGCTTTCTTATGACCTAGTAGAGACCTATCAACAGAGTCTGACTTGTCTTGCCCTTAAACACACATGTGAAATAGGCCAAGTGAATCATGCCCTAAAAATGCTTATTTCTTACCATTAAATGTAAGGACAACTGAAGGTGAATAGTTACAGATGGAACGAGATGAGTATCACTCAGCCATACACATCAGCCTCATTTACACCCACGCAGCTGTCACTTTTTCACTCAGATGACCACTTTTGGCATCTTATTCCAGACAATCCCCTCAAAAACTGTCCTAAGTCATGCTATTTTCCCCTGAAGTAGAATATTTTATTTCTTCCAGGGGCCTAAAGTGCTATGAGGTAACAAGCTTTAATGACTGAGCTGGAATTAAATATCCTCAGCATCACAGCTTAGTTTCTTTGCACTATTCGGGAAAGAGATTACATGGAAAAAAACCAAAACACTTTCTTGTAGGCAAAATTGTACCTGTTTTCAGTGTTTGACAAAAACCTGAGGATTGTCTACTGAAAAGATCCGTTTGCAAATGCAGCATTAAAACAAAAATGCATCTTTTTTTTTAAGTCACAACTAAAAACCTAAAGAAAGAAAGTTTCAATCACCTGTAGTATAGACTTAACTGATAAAACAAAATCCATCCAGCTGTATTATCCTGCTGCAAGAGGCAGTGCAGTAAACACTGCAGCTGTCCTCTCACTGAAGGGCAGTGCTGAGTCCTAATGTCACCCTCGTGTCTTTGCTCACCACTGTCTCCATCAGAAAGGGCCTGGTATATTCTTTTTGTATGTGATGGTAAACACTTCTAGGGGGTATATGGCTTAGCATCACAGTCCCCCAGACACTGACTGGTAAAAATCATGGATATGTGCCCCTTTAATCTCTTGCAATTGTGTTCGTAAAACTTAGGCCTGAAAGAGAACTATCTGAGATAAGCAGGAAAGATTTATGCAAGAGCTGCAGTCACCTCTCACTTCCTTCAGTGTCTTCTCCTTCCTTGGACTACCCATCAGCAATTCTCAAGCAAAGAGGGCAAGAGCAGTCCGGAGAGATTATCATATCTGAAGGATAAAGGTCTGTTCCTAAATGTGCTCTTGTTCATGACTAGCACGTAAAAGTTCACGTCTTGTTAGGAATTTTTAGATGTTACTATAATATACCCTTACTGTTTCTCCTTTCCTAGGGAAGATGTCTTATAAACTTCCTTCTAAACAGGCTTTCTTTTTCAAAGAAATTCTGATTAGGGGTGATTTCTTTAAAAATGCATTACACATTAAATATGTATATACATTAATAAACATATAAAAATAACATTAAACCCAGAATCATTCCCTCTCTCTTCATATGAGCAAGACTGCTCCAAAGTAAGAGAAAAGGATAACAGCAGAAGGCTTAGATGTGCAAATGACTGGAGTTTATTCCAGCTCATTACTGAGGAATACATGGTCTGTATAAAATGAAGGATCACCAGAAAATACATACTGAAAAGTTGTAAATATTAGTCAAAATACTACTAAATTTGTGGTAATAATACTAAAATAAAAATAGACACTTATTTGTATAGACACTTTATGACCCAGAGTCCTTCCCTAAGGGAATGAAAAAACTTGCATATTTTTAGTTTCATCCATCTGTCCAGTGCAGCAATCTCATGAGTCAAGACTTTCATCATCTGTGTTTACTGTATACATATGATAATAATTTGCAGCCACAGCTTGATGTAGTCTTGTATTTCATACCCACATTCAGTAGTATGCATCAACAAAAGTAACTTCTTGCAACACCTCAAAAAGAACAACTTTTCTGATCCTGAGGGTAGAGCACAGATCAAATGGTGAGGACGAAGCTGAATAAGAATATTCCATCTGTTCAAAATTGCAAGTTGGACTCAAATGGGCAAAACCTGGTCATACGTTTCCTTAACTATGTTATTACTAACTAAATAACTATCAAGGCAATTGGCACACTTTCCTGAAACACTGCAAACTGTAGTTAGAGAGGCACAGTTTTGACAGTTATCAGGTGACAAAGAGGTTTTAAAAGAGAAGCATTTCACAACAGAGGTATGCTAAACTCCTCTGCCAAAGCCTAGAGTCAGCTGCAGGTCTAGCACAGACCAATGAGCTCCTCGGCAGAGTGCAAGTTTGGCCGTATGCCTCCTGGCAATCCAAGCTAACCTACATGCTATGTTCTCAAAGGATCATAAATCAAGCTTGTATTGGATAATGCTGAGCTGCTGGCAAACTGCTACACAACACCTGTCTCATGGTCTACACCTACCATCCAGCCTAGCACTAGGGGACTGCATTCAGCAGAACAAGAAGAGACTTAGTAGTAGGAAAATCAACATAGCAAACGACATCTGTTTTGTTGTGAAGACCCCCAGGTATCATTCTACTACATTTTGTCATGAGTCCTTTGCAAAGTACATCATACAGCATAAGCGTCTGACTGACTAGACTTTCCTCTAACACACATGTAAGATCTCTAAGAAGTGGGGGAAAAATTAAGCTGGAGAGAAAGAGGAAGGAATGTGAGAGAAATATGACAATACACATCACAAGATCCTAAATTCATTTAACTAGTCCTTGCATCTTGTTATTAGAAGCATATGATATGTATTTATACACGACTAATGCTCTTCATTTCTTCTTTGCACCTACTTATTTCATTTCCTGCTTCTCAGCCACCTGCAGAACACTGCACTGTTCAGTTGGCACAGACTGCAACTATACCAAAAATACATAAGCCTTTCCAAGATTTGGATTTGTTTTTTCTTAATAAGATACAAATTATTTCTGACCTTTCTTTTCATTCTGGTTCTGACTAGAACTAGTAGGATGACAGTACATATGTTCTCAGAAATGCCCCTACAACAAAGCATTTACAGGCAAGCCAGAACAGGCAAATGCAAGAGAGGAAAACCTCTCATGGGACCTCCAGCATAAACTCTGCTTTCTCAAAAGATTTAGACAGCTTATATACTCTTTTGGATTATATTAGGGATTTCTCTGAATTTGTCAGGCTTTATACTTCACCAGGGCACAAAGCAATGGTCTTCTCCCAGTGGCACACAACCAAAACGGTGATTTAGAACAGTGATTCAGTGGTCTGCTCAATGATTTAAAAGTAGTTTATAGCTGTTACAGTTGCATGTTTTCTCCAAATAAAGAAAATCCTTATGAGGAAAAATAACAAAAACGGTTCCTCTCTACAATTTTTCACTCTGAACTTTGCACCTAGAAGACACAGCAGAACTCGTAGAGCAAAATTCAAAGTTTAGAGGTTATGCCACTCTAACTCTGCTGCTGCTTCTGCACTTACAGAAACACTTGGCATATTTTTTTCATAATTATTATTATTATTTAAGGATTGAAAGTCTCAACACTTTCTAAAAATATTCAACGTATCTTACTGTTCAGGACTACATCTGGTGCGGGTAGCCTGTTGTGCAGCTGCAGTGTAAGCTGCACATTGTGCCCTGGGTGGGGGGAAATGGTGAAAACCCATGAAGGAGCCACGAAGTGGCAGCAGCCCTTTGTTAGGACCCTTTCCCTAACAAAGGGCACAGGGACTTGCAGCTCCATTGGGAGCATCTGTAGAACTGAATGAACAACAAGACCCAGACCAAATATCACCATTGGACCAAGAGGCACGTGTAAGAGGTGTGAAAAGCACATGAGGAACAGGAGACTGTAAGGGTACAAAAACCCAGGGATACCTTTGTTCAGGGTCCCTCCCACAAGGCACCCAGCTTGACCTGATATTGTGTTGCTGCACCATGATTAAATTACTTAAAGGAACCAGATATCTGGGACTCTGCCATGGGCAACCTGGGGCTGAGCCAGTAAAAGAAACCTCTTCAACTGCATGAGTGGTGTGTGTAGGGAGTCAGGTGGGGCATCCATTGGCTCATTGGAGCCACCTGATGCAAAGGGGTTTTGGTCCCAGCAGTGAAAGTCTGGGGCACTGTGAGTGTGACTGTGAGGCTTCCTCTTACAAGGAAGGGATTTTAAAGCCTTTCCAGCAGACCATTGTCCCTATACACTTGGACTTTACTAAAACTGCTTTTTCATGTCACATGGCGCATTTCACTTGCAGCTTTCTATATCCTGGCAGGTCAAAAACATGTGAAAGAATGTATAAATTTATAAGACATAACCTGTTTCAACTTATATTCTTTGTTAGTTGTTTCTATTTTTACTGTTTTCGCACCAAAGTTATTAATGTCAGTTCCCTAATCCTGCCAAATGAGCAGCTGTTTGTGTGCTAATAGGATGAAAATTACCAATTCATGACAAATTTAATCAGTTGTATTTTTAACTTGTTTTGTCAACCAAAGAAGTTTTAAGTGATGTGTGTGCCAACAGAAGGAAGTAGCAAATTTACTTTACTCTCACATTAGATTCCCTTAGATTTACCACAAGCCTTTTGTATTTCAGTCTAGAATTTAACACCAGACTAGAGTGTTTCAAATAAAACAAGCAATATAAACTATTGCAGGATTCTCTCCCTTTTCATTATGTTTTCTTATTACAGTCAGGCTATCACCCAGTCCTAGCCTTATGCCATTAGGCATGTTCAGATATTACACAGTAAAACATATTTGGGGGCCTTAAAAGCCCATTCATAAATGGAGATTAAAAATGAGTAGAACAACAAGATGGCAATAAACCAATTTGCATAAACCCCATGCAAAAGCCACCTAATATTATTTTTCAGGTTTTCATAGAGAAGAAATTCACAAATAATTTCAAGGAGGGCTCTATTTGCAAGAAACTGCCTATGTTACATATGAGAACAAGAAATCACAAACACCAACAGGTGCAACTTACACAGAAAATGTGGCCAAGAACTTAAGAATAAAGGCAGACTAGAAGATCTGGTGAAATTTTCTTTGAAACACCAATGGAAATATCCAACCCTTAAAATCAGATTGAACATATTCTTAAAACTTGACTGCTTCACTGCTTTGAGAATAGCTTTCAAAAGCATGTTTTTTTCAAAGATGACCCTTTTTTCCAAGCAAAAGTGACCACTGAAAGCAAGCACAGTTGTCACATTGTGACACATTTGATGGGAGAAAAGGCCATTGTAAATTCACAACATATTGAAGTGGAGAAGCACAATCTAATTTGCCTAATGCATCCAATCCATAAGGATAGGACAAGGGGTAACAAGTTTAAGCATATGCCATCAGGTCAAAGATATTGTGGGGAGGGGGAAATTGATTTGAGCTCTCAGATAACTACTTATTTCAAATCTCCAGAGAACATCTAGTGTAGGACAGGACAGAATACTAAACATTCCCTAGAGTAATTAGGGGAATTGACAAACAAAAAAATACGCAGCAAACTGGAATTCTATGACCAGGGATTTACCTTTTGATCACCAGCACAACCATACCAACTGTTAACTACAGCACTGCATATGGAAGCACTGGTGGGTGTGGGGGGTGAGGCAAAGACACAGAGCATGTGCCTTTCCTCAACTGTTTCTGGACCTTCAGAGTTCAAGATTAATTCAATTCTACACCTGAAGTTACATAGTGAATGTCTCTTTATGGGAGAAAGGGAGAAAAGGTGCTTTCTGCCAAAAGAAAAGCTCTATGCCTGCAACCTATTATTCCCACGTTTCTTCAAACATATTGACCCACACTTTTGGTATGAATTAGGGCACTGGATTAGCATTATGTGTTGCCACCCAAACCAAACACAGCGTATTTAAGAGTCTCCCTAGGAGACTCTATTCTGACTACAAGGAGGTAATAGGTTTGGAACATACTCAGAAGCCACAGACAACAATATTCATTGTTTTCTTTCTAGCCTAGAGAGTTTTCTGTTGCAAGTTGCTTCCAGTGTTTCCTGATGAAGTGCCCTGTTCATTGCTTCCTAAGGGTAGCAAAATGACAGAGTAACAGTTTTAGGCACTCCCCACTTTGGGCAGGATAAGCCAACCATGTGCATGTGTGTGTTCGAAACTACCACACAGACTGATATTCCTCCGTGTGTTCTAAACAGGAAAACCACTAAGACAAACAAGCTGCTCCCTATTGCAATTTTCTGCAGCAATATTTTAGCATTAAGCATATTCCCCTTAAATGTAAATTTGTCCCCAAGTACTAATAAACTTCTACAGCACAATTTGCCATCATGTGTTTAGCTTATATTGCCCTCTACAAAAAACATGCTAGAAAGTTTCAAAAACAATAGTGTTGCCTTCTTTACTGCTTCTTTCCACCTGAGAAAACAAACTCTTTGTTTAACCAGGAGTGCCAGAGAAAGCAAAAATACTCCTCTCCATAATTACCTGCCTTTTGAAATTATTTTTACTAGCATAAAGTGCAACACCTCTTTTATCTCTGTTTGGCCATTCACTTCCTAAAAGTGTCATCACTGGGAAATGAAATTCCCTCTTTCAGACAAAAGCCCCATGGACTGTCTCTCAAAACTGTGGGCTCTGGTATCAAACAATAACAGAAAGGCTTGGGTTGGAAAGAATCTTGAAGATCATCTAATTCCAACCCCATCTCTGCAGTAGGCAGGGACACCTTGCACTAGACCAGGTTGCTCAAAGCCCCATCCAACCCAGCCTTGAACACTTTCAGGGATGGGGCACCCACAGCTTGTCTGGGCAACCTGTTCCAGTGATTCACCACCCTCTGAGTGGTGGGTGATCTTCTTCCTAAAATCTAATCTAAACCTACTATCTTTTAGTTTAAAACAGGTCCCCCCCTGTCCTGTCACTATCTGCCTGCGTAAAAAGTCACTCTCTCTTTTTTTCATAAGCCCCTTCAAGTACTGGAAGGCCACACTGAGGTCTCCCTTGAGCCTTCTCTTCTCCAGGCTGAACAGCCTCAGCTGTCTCAGCCTGTCTTCATAGGAGAGGTGCTGTCTGGTCATTCTCCTCCCTAAGAGTGTTGTGTTCTGTCTAGGCCTAAATCTGCCACTCCTGAGTCTCCAAAATGTTTTATCCACAGATGAAATCTCTTTTTGAGAAACTACAGTCTCAGACAAGGAATACATAAGTGGTCAGACAGCAAAGCCAGGCATATGCCTGTTACTGAATGCATAAGAGCAGCACTGAAGTGGCATGCTTCATCAAGATTTTACATGCAATAATTCTCAACTCTGTCAAAACTTAAGAAATATGCATTTTTGAGACTACTTTTATTGAAAAATAAATCATATCCCTTTGCCATTACAGAATATGTCACAGGGACAAGCTTAACAAGGGGCTCAAAATTAAAGACTTGCACCCCTTTAGGGTTTAGCAGGGAACACTACAGTTTAAAAAAGCAGGTAAAAAAATATGCAAGGCAGGCAAAGCAGAATTTAACCAGCTACTGTGCTATAAGTCTACTAACTGAGCCACATTCAAAATGCTATTTATTTCTTTTGGGGAGCATAAAATCTCTCCTTGGATTAATCAGGCACTTTGACAGCAGCTCCACCACAGCAACCAGGTTTCTGCCTGGGCCATAAACAACATATTTGGCCTTTTTTATACATGCTGGTAAAAGTCAAAGAGTGAACTTGAGTAAAATCAGTTACCTTGCTAATGCTTCAAATGGGGTGGTGTATTTTATTTTATTGTTTTTATAATGGACAAGCACTGTACAGAGCAGAAAACACTCAAAGACACTCTCCAACCAGAAAGGAGGAGATATTTGCTCACCTAATTATATCATCTAACACTGTGAGGAGGAAAAAAAAGTAATTTCTTTTAAAACCAGAGGAGAACTTCTGGACAAAAGCTCTGCCTTCAGCTCACACCTGAAAACCTCCCACTGGCCTCAGGACACAAGAGCCTTTGGGCTACCACACAGTTCTCTAGCTACTCTGTCCAGTAAAAAGCCCTTGAATAGTTAACAGCATAATATCTGATAAAATTTTCTCTCCCAAGTAGCTGCACTACCAGCTCTAACAGATCTCGCAGCACATAACTATTTGCAGCATGGGTCTCCTCTTGAGAGGGGCATATTTGGCAGCTTCATTTTGGTCACATTGTGCAGGGCAATTTTGAACTTCAGTATAAGCTCATCCCTGAAAGACAACCTTATTTATTCTTGGTGAATCTTGCAAAAACCTTTGGAAAAACCAAAGACAACTGAGTAGTCATTAACAGTATTTAAATCTTGATACAGTTAATGCCCAGCTCAAAGATGCCACCGACTCCGAATATTCTTTCTGGTATGCCTAAATCCCTGTACTTAAGAGGCAATGAAAAGAGTCATGCAGCTAACAACTGTTCTTCCCTTGCCTCATATGAGCTACACAGGAAAAAAAGAAGTTTCTCTTCTCCCTGGCTTACATTTCAAGGTGACACATCAGCTCTACTCAGTGCGGAGTGCATCCAAAAGGAGAGGGTTGCTCACTCTCCAGAATCAGGCAACAGAAAATACTATGTATTTCTTTTTATTTGTACTTATGTAATAAAACACATTTATTTTGCACTGCTGGAGGAGAGGCAGGCTGTGCTAATAGATTAGGAGCAGACTTTGCACAGTTTTGGAAGACAGAACTGTTCTGGAAATCATGCTTCTGTAAATAAACCCCTCTCTGTGCTTTGGGATCACCTTACCTATCCCACAGCCCTTTAAGGCTGCACACATACTATGACTGCATCTGGCTGGGTTTCTCCAGTTGACTCCGCAAAAGGATAAAAAACAGTTATATAAAACCAGAAAAAGGAACAGACCCAAAGATACCAATTCTGCTCTTGGTCTTGGGACTGAATCTCACTGCATTCATCATTCCTGGCAAAACTACACAGCAGCTTTCATCTTGCAGCGATGATAAACTTCCTGCTGCAGGATGGAAGCATTCCCTTTGTCTGCCCTGTGGGCCAAACCCTGTGAAATCCTAGATAATAGTGACCAAGTTTTCATAGCTTTTGCTACTGGGAAAGCAGTCTGCTTCAAGCGTTATCTCTATCCTGTAATGCCACCAGCCAAACCTTTACATAGAGATGTTAAATCACACACAGACAGTGCTCAGAAGAAAGCACATCTTGTAAATGATCAAGGTGATACCATCTCTACATGACACCTGAGACCAAATGCTTTGCTGCCCAGACTCTAGAAAAAAACAAACAGATTAGCATGAATTAAGAATAAAGACTTCAATATATGCATTCCCCTCAGATGAGATCAAACAGCTACAGTGAGAGAAACAATCACCACAGACAGTGGCTAAAACTGGAGAACACTAGAGGTGAACTTTGCATGAGAACAGCAGCCTCTTCAGAGGTAATTGTGATGCATGGTAGAAAAAGGTCAGAAATGTACTTATAAAAATGCAAACTTTTGGCTACAGAACTCAGCAGTGAACAAAACACAGCTATGCAACTGCTGTTGAAAAGGCAGCATTTTATTCCAAACTTGACTGTACGAACACAGGACGAGTTCCTCACCTATGTACCTTTATGAAAAGCCACTCCTCTGTTGCTTCTCAGCCCCATCCTGCCCATGAGCTACAGCTGGATCCACTAAGAGTTAATACAATGAGCAATATGAGACTGCTTAAAACCATCAGAGGGTCACCAAGATACAGATCTTTGGAAAATATAAATGCTCTGTCTGGTTTAATCATGTGCCAGCACAAAGACAGCAGTGATGGGTAGCAACAGGCAGCTCAGCCTGCTGGCCCATGGTAGGGTAAGAAACCAGACGGTGCTTCTTTCATGAGCACAGGAATTCTACAAGGAACTTTCACAATCATCACCATTACACCTTCTGATAGATCAAGGAAGATGAGTTTTGACCCTGCATTAATCTACAGACACAATGTGCTTTGCCGTCTGTATCAAATTCGCTTGTCCTATCCACAGATATATCTATCCCAAACGTTAGGGGAACCCACATAAGACAGAAAGAACTAGGGCAGTTATTGGAAAGGGGAATCAATGTTTCCTTGGAGTTGCTGCCTTGATCACAGCATATCTTAAAACACAGCTCAATTCTTCTGAGCACCATCAAATGAATGCAGTTCCCAAGAAAAAAACACACTTCAGCTGTAGCCCAGAGACACGTGTAAGGCCTTCGAAATGAGTTGTTTTCTTCATCTTTTCTGATTCTATCCTCTTCTGCAACCTCTGCTTCTTTTCCTCTTAGTACCACAATCCATTTTCTCACATTTTTGTTTGTCATTGCTTATACCAAAAAACCAAATCCCTTTACAAAAAAGAGAAAGCTATTCAGATTTTAACTTTTTTCTTTTACTCCAGCAAAACTGACAGACAGTTGCCATACAATGTATTTATCTGCTGTTATTAGTTTTATCGCCATTGAAGGAGAATAAGATCTATAATGGCAGCACCATCATTCCCAGACAGTTGGAAGAGGAACAGTTCAGCAGTGAGGCACCTCCTGAGAGACAGCTAGACATTGACACGAGAAAGCCAGCAATGCTCCTGAACTCCTCAGCTAACAGCCATTTTCTACTGAATTTATCAGTCAAGCCTTCAAAGGTTGTTTAAATTGAAACAAATGCAGCTTTTGGAGATGACACCTGAGGTTCAGTGCGTAATGGCATTACTATCTATGCATACTAAAGAATTAAAGTTTATTAACTAGAAATCATCAGACAGAGAGATTCCAGTGAAGATAGACAACTAAAGAGTCATAAAACTGTATCACTTCTTTACATCTCTATGTCCACTACAAAACCAAACTCCATGCATTTTGAAGTCCCAAAGTTCTCCATTTCATTCTCTGTTCTCAACCAGAAAAACATATTTACTCATGAACCACCTGAATTCTAGCAACTTGAGCTGTAATTTGGTAGCCTGCCTTGTACAAGACCAAATTCAGAGCTATATGTATCCTACAGACCTCCTGAGATCCACTTAGTCACAGTTATGAGGAAATACAGATTTTAATACTCAAATTCAGTAGCAGCAATGAGAACACTAGGTCCTGTCCTGAGAGGGAATCACAAATGAGTCATGCTCAAAACATCAACACTTATCAACTGTAAAATTATTTAATGAGTATCCCTGTTGTTTATTTGCAGATTGCAACTCTTTTAGCACTCAGTTCCACTGGGGTCTCTTAAGATCAAATCTATCAAATAATGCAGAATTCAGAGGTCTATTTTTTTCAATTACTATTCTCAGTCCTTCTGTTTTGTGCCTCCAGCATACTAGAACTACACATCATTAAGACAATGTCATCCAGCAAGGCCTGGTACAGGCTTTTATTTAAAATTTAAATAACATGTGTAGCTTTGCTGTGTTCCATTTGGATTGGACACCTTGTGTACCTATCAGGGTTTGTAAAGTTGGCACATGAGGTTCTGCACAAGTCCAAAGAGCTTCTCTATTCTTGATTACAGGTAGTCCAGAACCGACATCCATATAAACCCATTTGTAACCAGGGACACAAATGAAAAATAACAAAGTGGATGCATTAAGGATGCAACTGCAAACAACTCAATTTGTCACAGAGGAGAATAGATCAGGCATATAGTAAATAAAAGGAAAAAGGAAAGCCTAAGTGAAATATATTGTATCTTTTAAACCCACATCCTTTATCACCCATTCCATCACAAAACTATGCAATCAAGGTGAATTCCGGCTGGGGTTTGTGGAGGGGTTATTTTTAATTTGTTTTTCAGGGTTTTTGTTTTAGCAGATGCTTCTTAAGGATAGTAGTGAAAGAACGTGACCCCATTTCCACTCTTTCAGAGTGTGCAGGGCTCTCTTTGATGCTTCTAATGCCATGTAGTCTTGTGGATCATATCACCTTTCCTGGGAAAGCTCGGAGATTTTCTTTTTCTCCACTACTTTGCATTCTCCCTTACAAGAACAAACATTTCCTGCTATTCTTCCACAAGTGAAAAACAGCTGCTTATAGAAAACCAGTAGCTTTATTTGTTAACCAGCTGTTTTGCTTTAAGTTGTTGGTATTTTTAAACACGTTTCAATGTTTCTCTTGCTAATAAAAATACAATTTCCTAAGAATTTTCCAGGAAAATAGTTCTTATCTTTGCATTCCCATAATCACCTAGAAATGTTCCAATAATTTTAAGAGTTTCCTGGGCATATGTAGCTTTTTAATGAACACTGTAGAGTATCCAAAAAACTACAAGAAAAGCTAGTGTGAAAGAAATCACTATTGGGTTAAGATGGAAAGGCATATGGCTTCTTTGCATCCAAACTCAATACACTGAAGTCTAACCAGATGTGCTCATTTGAAAATGACCAGAATTCATAAACTCAGAGATGTATTTTCTAAGTAGCACAGGTCTATGTTTTAGCCAACAGGCGTTTCTACAGCAGAAAGCAAAGGTTGTTCCAGAAACAAAAAAAGTATAGTCTCCTCCCAGTGATCCACACAACTTAGGAGGACAGCATTTTCTCCTTGGTTCTTTTATTTATTTTTTCTCATCAGCCATGAACAAAATGTTGATAAAGTCAAAGGATGAATTCTCACAGGTTTTAGGTACAAAGAAGCTTCCTGGAAAAGTTCAAACATTTAGGAAAATTTGGACCTCCTGTATTCTCAAAACTGTGAGACAGTGAACAAGGTCACAGAACAGTGAACTGTGAACAGTGCCAAGTGATATCTATTGAATTTAGGTCACACTCATCTTTGGGAGTAAGTCCTTCATTAAGGAGGATATATAACTGACCACACAACTTTCCCTTAGACTGGTGTTACAGGTCAGTGTTTGTAAGACAGATGTGGTCTAAAAGATAAATATCCTTCCTACATAATTTGAAAATCCATTCTACACATTTTAGAAGAAAACAGTTGTGCTTACTTTGCAAGTAGAATGGGACCTGGGTGATATTTCTTTGACAACAGCTGCCAAGTGAAGATAACTACAGTCCTAGCAAACCCTAGACAAAGCGTTTGTCACAGAAAAAACCGACCCTTTCTGTCTCAGCAGCTCTGGAAAGCACTCTATCTCTAGGACCATGACACATGTGAAATTAAGTTACGCCACTACAACTTTCAAGCCCTGATGAAATCCATAGGTTTCCCCAAATCCAAGAGCTCAACTAGTTCATTGAAGACTCCATGTTATCCTGCCATTCCTGTGCAGATTGTGTCACCAGTCCCTTGCGCGGTCAGGCCTTACACAAAACTAAATACTAAATCAGCTGCTCCTACCACAACAAGATATTGCCTCGTTGGGTGTAACACATGTAGCAACAAACCAAGACAAAAGAAGAAAGAAATCCTCTGTGCCTGATCAAAGATTTTTAAAAAATATATTTTTCTGGCACCAGATCTTGAAGGCCTGAAGGTGCTCAGACTGACAAATCATGCCAAGCAAGAAGTTCTGAGCTTCCACCCCAAAAATTTCATCCACCTGTCAGGAAATCAGATATCTGAAGCCAAGCCACACCACTTTAATTGGCTGAATAACTTTTTTTAAAGAGTGGAATTGCAGTAAGGCCAAGATAAGGAAGGACAGGAATGAACTGACCTTGACATATGCTAGGTAATGCTCGCACTTTTCCTGCATGTATGACAGTTTTAACTTCTCTGTGATCTGCCCTGCTGTCTCTCCAGAAGTCACAAAGTAAACTCTGGGTTGCTGGCTCTTTTCCTTCTTTGCTGCATCAGCAGTCAAGTTATAATTCAAACCTGTTTTAAAAAGGAAGAAGAAAAAAAACAAAGGATGTCAGTGAACAATAGTTATTTTCTAGCCACCTTTCAATGGATCCTGTTGCCCCTGGGGCATGTGTGCTTGAAGAAAGGTCAACCCTTGCAGGCCCTCAATCAATCAATCACTAAGTTTCCTGTGGCTACACAAAACCAAATCCAATTACTAACGTACTCCCATGTTTCATGTTGCTGTTATTGCCAGCCATCCTTCCCCATAGGAAATGGTATGTAAAAATACATCTAGACACGCACACTTAACAAGAAAACCAAACCAAACCAACAATAAAAAAAAAAAAAAAAACAAACAAAAAAACCCCCACAACAACCCAGAAGATGCTTAATCTATCTTGCTAACAGAAAAAGTAAAAACACAACACAAACAACAGCAACAGTCTCAAGCTTTGCATGCCTTCAAAACAGCACAAACCATGCGAATGTCAACCAGTACGTGGTTCCTGACAACTGTTTTGATTTGCAGTCATCTTAGCTTTTATTGCTCAACTAGATGTTGATGCCTTGCACTTAGTTGCCCCTTCTTAGATGGTACCATCCCTGGCAGACCTATCCAGAGACTAAGGAGCTGTATCTCTGTAAATCTTGTTTCCTGCTGCTCTGCAGAATAGGTAGCTTAACACAATCAGGTGGTTTGTGACTGGATGTGTGTGCATGTCCAGAAGAA
Source organism: Acanthisitta chloris (assembly GCF_000695815.1). NCBI lineage: Eukaryota > Metazoa > Chordata > Aves > Passeriformes > Acanthisittidae > Acanthisitta > Acanthisitta chloris. Next base: position 51,895 of record NW_008668817.1, read on the forward strand.
AACCTACTTGCTACCTGAAGTACTGTGCTGGTTTTGGCTGGGCTACAGTTAATTTTCTTCACAGTAGCTGGTAAGGGGCTATGCTTTGGATTTGTGCTGAAAACTGTTGATAACACGGGGATGTTTTATTAATTGCTGAGCAGTGCTTGCAGAGAGTCAAAGCCTTTTCTGCACCTCACACTGCCTCACCAGAGAGTAGGCTGGGAGTGCACAAGAACCTGGGAGGGGACACAGCTGGGACATACCAAAGGGATATTCCATACCATATGACATCATGCTCAGTATATAAAGTGTGGGGAAAAAGAAGCAGGATGAAAGGAGGGACATTTGACATGACAGTGTTTGTTTTCCCAAAAGCTTTCCTGAAGATAGTTGAACACCTGACTGCCCCTGGAAGGTGGTGAACGAATTCCCTGGTTTTCTTTACTTGTGTGCACAACTTTTGCTTTACCTATTAAATTGTCTTTATCTCACCCCAAGAGTTTTCTCACTTTCATCCTTCTGATCTTCTGCCCCATCCTGCTGGTGGGGAGTGAGAGAGTGGCTACACAGTGCTTAATTGCCAGCTGAGGTTAAACCACAAGTACTGATACAGTGGTTTGATAACCCAAGTTGACCACACATTTCATTTTGGTAAGGACAACAACAACAGGAGCAATGAAAATGCAACAGAAGCATAAGCACTTGTTCTGCTGCTTTCTACAGACAAGGTAAATACTGATTGTGAGGTCCTTTCACTCGTCACAGACACATCAAGGAACACGAATACCGTAAGATTGGCTCACTATAAATGCCAAACAAAATGATCCCCATAATGTAACCTTTTTTTCAGCCAGAATTTTAATCAGTGTAAATGTAACACATTCCTGGACTCAAGTCTTCCTACCAATTTCACCAAGGAATCATTGCCAGGTTTTAGTGTGTTTTTGTGGTGGTGTTTGGGTTTTTTCAAAATCAATAAAAATCCTAATCTAAATTGTCTCCCTCTTTTTATTTCAAGACCTCATGTGCATGAACACATGCCAAGGTCTGCACCAATATCCTGAAATTAAAGACAAGAAAGCATGTGAGCAAACTCAGACTTTGCTAGGCAGAGGCAAAAAGCCCTGTGGGAAGATGCAGGCTTCTTCAAAGGAGGGCCAAAGGAATGAGGGGCTGCACAGCTTGTGCCTGGGGAGGTTTGTAGGGTCTCCAATGGAAGCATGATGTATTACTCTCACTGAACAATTCCTCACTGCAGGCATGGAGACACATGCCACCAGAAGGTCTGTAGCAGGCCCCTAAGCAAAGCAATTCCACCTACTGTCTCTCCAAAACAGCACTGATGTTTCCAATCACAGCAGTTCCCCCACCCCCCTTTTATTTTGACAACTTGTTTCTATGTATATCCGGTGAAGTCACATCAGTGGGAAAACTGAAATATCATGAATAAGGGTGGGGTTTTTTTCCCTCCCCAGCTTTGTTGCTTCCAAAAAGCAACCTGGGTGGGGAGGTAACTGGCCATACTTATCACTGCTCGTGGTGTAAGTTCCTCCTGCTCACTCCAGCAGAAGACTGGAAGGCAAGTTTTCACTAGCAAATCAACTCTTCCAGGTAATACCTTCAAACATTTGTCCAGCAGCTTTAGGCAAGTTTTCCTGCTTTTTTCTGGGGATCTGCCCACCCAACTTCACACATCAAATAAAAACTCCAGCATGGACTTGATGAACGCAAATGAAGGGCTCAATTCTTCTAATGACTATTCCTTTTCCATAACTAAAGTTAAATGCCTACAAACATTGATAATAGCTCCCTCTGAGAAAATTCTGGTCATACCTGCAAGAGGACTGCCAGCCAGAAGATCAGGTGTAAGAGATTCACCAAGTAAATGGCAGCAAGCATTTTATAATAGATTTTCATCATAAATGGCATATATGATGCAAGAGTCATCCCTGCACAGGGCTGAAGGCAGCACCGAAGCAGAGAGGAGTAAGAAGAGATTAAGATCAGCACATTGTATCCCATGAGCTAAAACAGGAATCACAGCTGGCTGTGCTAACGGAGGTGTTACACACTCTGAGCCACTCAGCACATCCCTTCATCACTCACTCAGATGATGACACAGCACACAAAAAGCAGGAGGCAGAACGTTAAGCAGGAATAAGCACATCTGTAAGTGCTTGTTAAACTACTAGCTATAGGACTGATTTGGAGGGGGTAGGAAGGGAGGCACCACATGGAAAAAATGAAGAACTGACTAAATAATAACAGAAAGCCATTGGAAGAGGAATGTCTGCTGTCTCTACGAGTAATTACAAGGAGAAAATGATTCATGAACTTTGCTTGCAAAGAAAATTCTTAAGTACTTAAAGTATAAAAAAACCCATGCCCTAGCAAATGAGAACACATATAGAGGAGATTCCCTCCATCCTCTTCCAACTGGCTTTCTTTTTCCCATTACTTCAAACCTTGTTTCAAATCCTCTCTCATGATGTTGTCCCTGGCTCTGAGTAGGGAGGCAACCTCGCTGCTCCGTACACTGAACAACACAACCCTGCAGCATCCCTGCTTCTGAAGCATTCTGAGAGTAGCACTGACTCAGGCCTGCATCCAAGCAATTTGGAAAAATGAGAGACAGGCAGAAATAATACTCCTGCAAAACTACAACAGCATACAGGTAAGAACAGGAGTGTTCACTTTTGTCAGGTTTTGGATCAGGCATATTTCTTCAGTCCTAGAAACATGTTCAAAGAGAGTGAAAATATCAAACAGCCTATTATCCTACACTAAATCCAACACCAGTCTTTCAGGCAACAGTAATAAAGACATGAGGACTACCTTAGAAATCAATCCACACACAAGCAATGCACGTCTGAAATGAAGCATACAGAAGAAAGTTCGAAGCAGTTTCTAACATACCTGCCCCACTCTAGCCAAATGACCAAAACCCTTCATTTTCACAACCACTAAAATTCACTTAATTCTCACACAGTACTATTAGTATTGTTGTTATTATTGTAGAGGAAATTATGCAGACTGTGGGCAGAAGTTTGCTTCTATTTTCCTTCAGAGATGAATGCAGAAGCAGCACTTGATGCACAGAGATGCCAACAGCCTGTGTTTTCTTGTCCTGGTCACCCAGAAGCTCAGAGTCTGAATGGGCTGAAGTGGCCTCATCCAAGCTAGGCAAGGACTTCCTCTAATCCCTCCTTTTCCTGCAGATACAGACATCCCAGGAAAAGCAACAGCCCCTCAAGTGAGAGAGGAAGAGCCTGAGTGAGATTCTGAGGTGACAGAGTGAAAACCCAAAGATGCCATATTTCTCATAGCTCCAAGATATACTGGAGGCTGTCTCTATCCGTGAGCATACAACTTACAGCTCTCCAGCAAGCACTGAGGCAGAGTGAAAGGCCAGACAATGCATGGCATACAGTGCAGAACATATGTTTCACTTGGGCATGATTCTTTGTTCAGATGAAAACATTACAGCAATAAATTCATACTTCTGAAGATGACAGTCTGAACGAGTATCCACAAACTTAATGAAAATCGTGCTGTCATTGGCAGTATCAAGCAGTATCCATAAACACTGTTTCATGACCAATAGTATTACAACTACGACTAGACGGATGGGGAGGGGGGGGAAGGAAAAGGTGGGTAATATTTACATGCAAGTGTGAGGCAATGCTAGATGAAGATGACTTTCCTTCACATGCCACTTAACAAAATAACCACACCTTCAAATAAGCACTGAAGACACACATTCACCAAAAGAAGGATGCTGCCCAGATGTTCAGCCTGACTTCCTAAACGTATGTAGTTTAGGAATGATCACCTTCAGCTGACCAAAAGCAAAAGAAATTACCAGCTTTCCACCAGAAAGCAACGATCTTGAGCATCCACACTGACAAGCCCTAGGGGAGTGACACTCCAGATGAGCGCTGTGCTCTCTTCATCTGCGTTAAAACTGTTTCCAGACATCCCAAGATGCCAACACTTCTTGCCACAAAACTTAGTCATAGCATATTTTAACACTTCCATATGCCTTTCAGAGTCTGAACTGGACAACAATGCATTAACAGGGATATTCCAGTTTTTTATCCCCACATTTAACCACACAGGAAAGGAACCTTTACAATATTCCCATTAATTGTTCCACCTTTTATTAATTGATATTCTTCACCTGCAATGTAATCAAAATGGCCTGTTAGGTTACTACCTGAAAGCTTATTTGAGATATTTTATCCAAATCATACCCCAAAGGGGTTTTATACAGTTTTATACAGTCAAACAGTTCTGGCTGCAATGTTTTCAAGACAAATAACTTTGTTAGAAGCATTGTATAAAAGGACAATGGTTGGAAGCTTTTTAATAATTTTCTTAATAGTAAAAAAATTCCTCGCAATGAGATGGATGTTACTCGCCAAAGAAGATGCATACGTGCTTTCACCACAATAAATCATCAGGAGTGTAATTTGTATGACAACACAGGGGAGTTCAACCAGCTCTTACAAGATATGATGTACAGGAAATTACACCTTGTAAACAAGGGGAACATTTATTTAGATCAGGAAAAGAGGTCCACAGGTCCAGAAATATGAAATTAAAGCAAAGGAAGCATTTTAAGCAGTATCCCCAGAAACATAAGAAAATCTAGATATTCAGAAAATCTATTAGGTGATTTACAGAGAGGGATTAACACCCCTGGAGCTCTCAGAGATAACTGTTTTCTTAACTGACAGAGTAGCAGGCAGTACAAAAAATACTTCGTCGAAGCATCTATTTGTCTGCCTAGAGCTATTATTTACAGGGAAGGGAAAAGTGCAAAAACACAAACTGAAGTCCCAGTTGCACCAATTCCTCTTATAATACAGAGGAATCTTAAACTTAGTAACTCTACTGTTTTGAGCTGTGCAGGTGACAGCAACAAGCTGCTTGTAGTTCTCACACCATGTGAATGGCAGAAGTAGCAGCAAAAAGCCTTTTCTTTCCCTGACTTATATAAAAACAAAATACTGCAACAGGTTGTGCATACTGGGATGCACAGATGCAAGTCACCCTTCTTGACTAGATGCTCAAAAAGGCTAGGGCACAGAGCAGTACAAGGCACTGCTCTGTTCACCAGACTCAGTGTCAAGACACAGCAAGCTGTGAGGCTGAGGTATCTTCCCTGAATGGCACAGTGCCATTCCTAAAGCATGACAAAGGTAAAACATTTAATTCCTAAAATGAACTAAATGAACACACATGTTAAAATATTTAGAAAAGTTTTATCTGTTCCATACTACTTCACACAATATCTAAGACTTGTAAACACAGGGATGTAAAAGTCATAGTTTAACACAGCCAAGACATAACGGCTTGCACAATTACACACTTACACAATTCCATTCACCTGAGAAACTCTATATATTTTACAGAGACTAACTAACCTGGAAGATATCCTTGCAATCAATCAAATATTGGACTATTTTACAGACAGGTAAACTGATGCACAGAAAAGGATTTTCTCAGGTCTGTTTCAAGAGCTCCTTGTAGACTTTCAAAAACTACTAATTCAGAGCAAATCACACCTGCTTTCTGATAACATTGATAGAGGGTACAGATACAGAAATATATTATCAAGAGGTAAACAGGAAATATGAACTTAGAAGGCTATGTTCTCTATCCTTGTAGTAAGCCCAAGGACACATCTCCCTCCTTTTACTGAGCAAGAAACTGCCCCAGTATTATGTCAGCCTAATCTGAAGGTAAAAACACACCCAGGAAAGCTCTTGATCCTCCAGCTTTCTGGAATTGTATAGCCCACATTCACATTGAAACTACTTATTTCACTTAAAAGCTCTGATACTGTCTCCAAAAAGAGCCTTTTCCTCCAGGTCAACTTGTTAGTGTGCCCCTGCCTAGGGTTGGCACGGGTACCTTACCTATTTCTCCAGGAACATGCTTGCCACTGAAGCGAAAGCATGCTGTGACATTGAGGCAGTTCACCATTTGCAAGCCATCATGGCACTGAGGAGCTGTGATATTGATGGATACAGGCAGGAAAATGGTGATGTCCATGGTAATGACAGGCCTGGATCTGGAGATCAACAGAGAAGTGGAATTGAGTAATCATTCAGAAGGAAGTTCTCAGCCGTAGGAAAAGAAAGTAGATTTGGTAAAGTGCACAATTTCAAGCAGACAGGAAAAATAAGAAAGTGCCTTTGAACTGTAAAATAAACTAGTACTTGACCTAGCTGGCAAGACCTACTAGCATTTAAATGAAAACAGTAATTTCAGCTTGAGGTTCAGTGCTCAGATACAGACTGCAGACAGGCAGCTGGAGAAATCGATATAATATGTAAAAATCATCTCCAGCAAAGGTTGCATAAAGCCTTCCTGATGACTGGAGGATAATAGAATAGCAAACACAGACAACAAATTAATGCAAATGGGACTGGTTGCTAACCATCTTGAATGGTCAGGGACCAGCAGGAAGAGACTGTAGGTTTCCACAGAATGGTCTACAGTCAAATTTGTGACCTGTAAGTCAAGGAGGGAGCACAGGGGTAAGAGCTGGATTCATACATAATTTTTCAGACAGTGTAAGAGGGACACCTGACACCACATCCATGTTTTCTGAAGGAGGGAACATTTGGCTAATTCTCTCCAGGCAAGTGGCAAGGATTGAATACTCTTTTCTGAGTATGCTCAACTGTGTTTCAGGAGTTATCCAGTGCACTGTGAATGAAAGCTTTCTATCCTTGCGCCAGGTTATTGCTACCACTAAGGTTGGATGAGGAGACCTCAGCCAGAATCACAGAGCAAGCTGAGTGCCATCAGGGCCCAGGGGTTTCTGTTAAGGAAGCTTCCCTCTCTGACCATTCAGGAGGCACTCTGGCACACACGTCAGAGACTTCAACTGCTGGGATTGAAGCCCCTTTGCAGTGGGTGGCTCCAGTGAGCCAACAGGTGCCCTGCTCGACTCCTTACACACACAGCTCTCATGCAGTCAGACTGTTTCCTTACTGGTTCTACCCAAGGTTTCCCACAGCAGAGTCTCAGTGTCTAGTTCCATAAAACAATTTATTCACAGTGCAACAACACAAAAGCAGCTTGAGCTGTGTCTTTGAGTATCTGGTCACCTGGCTGGCACCACAGGTCCCCATGCCCTTCGTTATGCAAAGGGTTGGGAACAGTTCACAGCCTCTAGCTTTGGTCTCCCACCACCCAGAGCTCAATCTGCAGCTTGTAGTGCATCTGTACACTGAGCTATCAGCACTGAATGTATTCCTCAACGTGTCTAGTTAAACAATTTATTCACAGTGCAACAACACAAAAGCAGCTTGAGCTGTGTCTTTGAGTATCTGGTCACCTGGCTGGCACCACAGGTCCCCATGCCCTTCGTTATGCAAAGGGTTGGGAACAGTTCACAGCCTCTAGCTTTGGTCTCCCACCACCCAGAGCTCAATCTGCAGCTTGTAGTGCATCTGTACACTGAGCTATCAGCACTGAATGTATTCCTCAACAACAACACAAAAGCAGCTTGAGCTGTGTCTTTGAGTATCTGGTCACCTGGCTGGCACCACAGGTCCCCATGCCCTTCGTTATGCAAAGGGTTGGGAACAGTTCACAGCCTCTAGCTTTGGTCTCCCACCACCCAGAGCTCAATCTGCAGCTTGTAGTGCATCTGTACACTGAGCTATCAGCACTGAATGTATTCCTCAACAGTCTCCTCTTTCACACAACACAGAAGCCCCATCAGCTTGATTGTGAAAATCAGCCCAGAAACCCAGGCTCTCCTGAGCTATTTCTAGCGCAGGACTTCAGCCCAAAAACTCGCAGTGTTATTCTTCCTGATTTCAATTCTGTACATGTTCAACATGAAAATGTTCTTCCAAAACCAACTCTAGTAATAAAAAAAATGTGCAGCAAACAGCAGACTCAGTTCTAAGGTAGTACCAGCAGCCACACAGTCCTTGTAAACCACTTCAGGACTCACTCCACAAACCACTTAATTTAGAGGGAGGAGAAGAGAGCAGAGATCGTGGTTACACCTAATTCATTTTAACTGGAACAAGATTCACATGAATCCCTGAGACAGTTGCTCAGATTCTTTTACTACAGCCTGAAATAACAGTACAAGTTCACATTTTGAGACAGAGGATGAAGACAATCCTAATCCTACAAATATAAACAGCAGGAAGGAAGGAGGAAAAAGAGTGAGTGTCCTAGGATCATTTTGTAACTTTGAAAAAACAC
>NW_008668817.1:60341-67300 GCF_000695815.1 Acanthisitta chloris
TGGCAACCTGTTCCAATGTCTCACCACCCTCACAGTAAAAAACTTTTTTTCTAATATCTAACCTAAACTTCCCCTCCTTCAGTTTGAAACAATTACCCCTTGTCCTATCACTGCAGTTCCTAACAAAGAGTCCCCTCCCGGGCTCCCTTGTAGGTCCCTTCAGATATTGAAAAGTTGCTATGAGGTCTCCACACAGTCTTCTCTTCTCCAGGCTGAACAGCCTCAACTTCCTCAGCCTGTCCTCACATGGGAGATGCTCCAATCCTCTTATCAACTTCGTGGCCTCCTCTGGACTTGCTCCAACAGTTCCACGTCCTCCTTATGTTGAGGACACCAGAACTGCACACAGTATTCCAGGTGGGGCCTTACAAGAGCAGAGTAGAGGGGAAGAATCACCTCTTTTGACTAGCTAGCCACACTCCTTTTTGTCCTAGAAAAAATATATTCCTCCAGCTACAATGCCCTGTGTGATTTTTCCTTAATGTTATTTCACTTGGTTATTCACTAAAGGAAAAAAATCCAATGCGTTTGTCAAAGAGCCCTACACACACGCGAGCTATACAAAGATGATGATCTGCACCAAGTCACCACAGCTTCCACCAAAGCCTCTGAATCACTTAAGCAAAACATCGGTTGGTTTTGGCCAAAGGACTTCACAAAGGCAAGAGGGGCAGGGGGAAGAAAAAGCTGACTTCTTTATCTTAATCTAAATCTAAATAGCAAGAAGGACACACTGTAAATTGGCAGTAGCAGTAATTAACCAGGCTGCCCACAAAGTCAGTCAGTAATGGACTAATTTCCTCTGAAATGCGCAAGCATGACTGAACACATGGACAGAGGTCATCGTGCTGTTGTGATGTATGTGGTTTTAAATATCACAGTAAGCCTTTCAGATTGTCTTCACCCCTCTGCAAGTAACACCAAAGCAGGAATAAAACACATTTTCTTTCTAGCAGCTTCAGAGATGCTGGGCTGTAAATTCCCATCTGGGACATGGCACACCTTTTCACAGAAACAGTAATTTCCTTCCTCAGCATGTATGATGAAGGAACAGAGAACTCTTAAGAAGACTTGACCACATGCCATGCTGAACATCAAGAGTACTTCTTCCTCTTCTCTCCGTTTTTTTTTCTTTTTTTGTGCAACTGATTCAAATGGAAACAGAGCCAAGTTTTTCCTGCCTTGATCAGGAAGCAGGTAGGCACATCCATTCTGTAGCTCCAGCATTTGTTTTAGCAGTGTCACCACATCCCTGTATCTTCCACTAAGACGCAGGAGTTCCTAGTGATTCCTACTCCTAATTATATCTAAGTATTGACAGAATTTTTCTATTAAATACTAACAAATGTAACAATAGATCTACTGGCAAAATTCAAACTTTTCACTCTCTTCCCCAGGTCTGTGAATCTCAAGCTCATTCCTAATATAACTCTCCCCCTGCATAATTTGGTGAACTGAGCTGTCCCACCTCTCTCTATTAGATGGAACAAGCAATTGCACTTAACTCAAACTCAAAACAGCCCAAATCCTGTGTGCACTGAAAACGTGTCCATATTTCATTTTTCTGAAGACTCTTGTTTCATTCTGCATCCTATTATAACTTGATAACTGGATCATACACAGCTCATTTTTTGCTTAACTGCATTCCCTTAAATCACAATGTATTTACTTTATGTAAACCTAAGAATCATAAAAAAACCTCCCAAATTAAGAGTAACCTTTCTAAAAAGGCACTGAGGTGCTCTAATCCTTTTTCTTTGTTGGCTTGGGTGTCCTACATAGTGTCACCCTATGCTGTTTAAATCGGATTGTGCATTTTTTTGACACCATCCATGTCTAAGGTTTTGCTTAAAAAGTAATTGAGCTTGCTTCTTCTGGCCACAATAAACTAGGGAGGAAATTGGAATGGTGAAGGACTTAGACCACATAAGGTATAAACAGAAAACAGACAAAAATAAGACAACAATGGATGAAGAAGACATTCATCTCACCTCAGAAGCACAACATTGTCTGACAGGAAGGCTCCAACAGTCATATCTGAAATTTTTGGAACATTGAGGTAGTTACAAAGGAGGCATAGAATTCAGATCTCTCAAATCCGTAGCTAAATTACAGAGCATGAATGTTAAAAAAGCATTTTTCCAACTTAGCCAGTTTGTCCCTTCAAATATCATGTCCTAAGCATTAGAACTGTAGGATTAGGTCTGTGATGTTACTTCACTTCTACTTCATTGTTTGGTTTTTGTTACTACTACTATATTATTGCCTACTTTTGGTGTTATTTTAAGATTGCCAGCCTGACTTCGCAGCTTGCAAGAAACTTACAACTTGGGCCTGATACTGAAATCCTCTGCTTTAATATCTCAATCTTTTATTGTGACTGCCAAAACACCTGAATTAAGCAATCAGACAAAATTTTTATCAGGACCTTTGAACAGCAGAAGAGAAATGGAGAAAGAAGCTCAGCTTCATTGGCCTCCTGCAATGGCAGGAACCAGCAACTGGAAACAACAAGCTCTGCTGTTTTCTCAGCCTGCTGCTGTATTTTCTCCTATGTTCTCACTACTAGAGTAGCAGACATACCTGGATAACCATTGCTATCCATATCAACTCCCCCTGATATGGACTGGCCAAACATACGCAGCTTTGGGTTTATAGTTTGCCCAGACAGCTTCTGTAGCAGAAAACACACAAGTGAAATCAGTAAGTAACACAGAGAATCCTCTAAAAAAGCCAACCCTAACCGAAAAAGAAAACAAACCCAGCCCTTCAAGCATGCTTTTCATGATCAATGGCTCTCTTTTCCATGGGCTACAAGTGCTGCACACCTGCAGTCTTGCACTTCACCCATGAAGCCCTGAGCAGGAAGGCTGTTGACTGCAGGAAGCTCTTCCTCTCTGGGATAGTAGGAGGCCAGAGTTGGCTTGGACTAAAAAACAGACCTGCATTACAACCCTCATGCAGACCCAAGCAAAATAAAGAACATATCAAACAGATTTCAGGGGGAAAAATTTAACTGCACCCAAAAGATTTCTTTTCTATTTTTTTTGCATTACCTTCATTTCTGTAAATAAAAGTTTTAAGTGGCATCTTAACAAAATAAATGATTAATTGAAACTGAAAATCCCACAAACCACTCTTTTCACAAAGTTTATCAACATACTCAAAGTCAAAATTATTAATTTTCATCCCACTTGGAAATTCTTGTTTCCATCAGCTCCTATGGAGCATTTTCTGTCACTTTAGAAGTTGTAATCTCATTTCTGCCTCCCCAACACAAAAATTAATTAACTTCTGACAGTTTTTTGTTTTCTAATTACTAATACAAAAAGTTTCTCAAAATTATTTGCATTGCAAATACCTTTATGTGAAGCAAATTAATATATCAAAATATCATTTTCTAAGACGGCAATCAAAAATCTCCCAGCTTTCATTCATTATGATGAACCACCAATGCATGACCTGAACTCAAATCAACTTCTGACTGCAGAAGTTACAGATAGAGGAAACCTGTCCTATGAAGTAATTTCAGGGCTGTTGGTGGTGCTTCACAGCTTGTGACATGCAACCAACTTTTCCTGGCCCTCCCAAAAAAGGATGTAATATTGGACAAAAGGTCAGGCAGGAAATTTATGGAAATAAAAAGGCAAGTTGAAGGGAAAAAAGATATCCTGACTGTTAGGCTAAAGGGAAATCAGTTCTCCGCTGTGTACAGATTTCCTTTTCTTACTTGTGGGAAAGACAACTGGAAGTAACTTCATCCCCACATTACACTTGCATTACATTTTTGAAGGTCCCAGTTAGGGTGCTAAATCCCACCAGCAAACACCTCAGAAGACATCTGTGGGCTCTTACAGCCTAGAAGGCAAAGGTATAATGTTGCTCTGCTTTCAAGTACCATGAATGAAAATAGCAGGCCTCTGGGTTCAAATCCAGGGTAGGTACATAAAGAGCTGAAGTTGTTACATAGCCTTTTTGGTTGCTGATGAGATGAACCAGTAGTGTTTCCAGTGTCATACAGCACTCACTGGGAAATGTCACAGAAACACTGCCTGTACATAGTGACCCCTTGGCTGCCTCGGGACATGGGACAACGATAGGAATGCTATCAAGAGTCAATGACCACAGTACCCCGGCCACACTCTTGAGCTGGGCTTGTCCCACTGACCAAGTGGAGAGGCATGTGCCGTGTCTGCTGGCCTTGCTCCAGTGAGGAGGGAGAGATCACAAACAGGATGTTTTGCTTCCCACCATTCTGATCTGTCCTCCTTAAAAAATGTAAAATTTTCCCATGAAAGACCAAAAAAATAAAATTTCAGATCCTTTTTCCACAAGAGTTGGAAAGCTCAAGGCTTTTCTATAGCCAGAGAAGAACCTCCCAACCAGTGGCTCTTGGCAAGAAATGGGCAGAATCCTCCACATGCTACACATTATGAATACTTCAAAAATGCACTAAATAGTCACTTAACTTTCTTTTTCCAGAAGTAGTGTAGGCTATATACATGGCAAAAGGAAGAAGGACTAAACTTTTATGGGCTGTTAAAAGAGTCTCCAATATAACCACTAAACTCTTTAATTCTGCTTAAACTGATTCACTGTGAAGGATCCCACCCAGCAACAAAACAAAACAACTAGAACTTCAAACACACAGAGGGAGGGAAGACACAGGCTCTCTGAACAAAGAAATGTGCTAGACAGAAACTAGGGGACACATGTTGGGCAGCATGAGCATAAATTTATCTTCTATACTGCCTGGCTACAGCAGTTAAATTGCACTGTGTCATCCCTATGCAAGACGCTATAGCACATTCCAGATGAAATTTTACTTCCTAGTAAGTGCGTCAGGGGAATTGCACCCAAAACCAGCCTTGTGACATACTGTCAGAATGCAAGAAGGTCAACAAGGTGGGTAAGGAGGCTTCTGTAAGGCACAAAAGAACACAGCACCTCTTCCCTCTCACAAAGTCTGCTTCTGCAGAAAGAAAGTGCAACCTCCCAACTCCACGCTGGCCTCTCCATAATTTGTGTGCTTAACTTCTCCAGGGTTTTCATTTCTCCTCTGCATCTGTCTCCAAAAACTGACACTCAACCCCTAAGACTTTGCTTGCTTCAAGAAGATATAGTTGACAGCTGTAACAAAAGAGAGTGAAAAACACATCCTGACTAACATAATTTTACCCTTCAGCATAGACAAACTTTGGGAAAAGCCATCTTCAAACCAGGACTGAGAAAAGGATGTAGAGCTATGACGAGGCCACCTATAAAGGACCCGTAAGTATGGTTTATTTCTTCAGGCCATGGGAAGGTGACTTCAGATAGGTATCATAAACAGTAGTGTCACGTACCATGGAGTACTGAGGTACAATACCATTGGCATCCCCATGGTAAATGTATACTGCTCCTATATAGTTATCCTCCTTAGGCGCTCCAATGGCAACATCTGTAAAACAACACAGATTAGAAACATTTCACAATTCATTCCATTAATCCAACTTTTGCCCAATTTTAAAACCTTTCCATAGGAAAATACCTCCCATGACAGAGATGATCAGAAGCTGATGTGAACCTGGGTAGAAGGAACTTGTCTGATTTAATGAAGAGCTCATGTTAAGATAAATGTATAAAATACATAAATGTATATGAATTTGCACACACATGTGGCTATGTTATGTCTAATTAGAAACATGTGCTGTTAGGAAGATGTGTTTATTAACCAGCAATCAATACTCAAAATGTTAATTTAGAATGTTTCATAACAAAATCTCCAACCTAGAGGATCATCAGTTTTGTGAACCAAGACTGGCAAAATATTTACTGTAGCACTACATTAAGGTTGGTTCAAAGTCCAAGACTCCACAAAGAGGCTGGGTATATTAAATAGATAGACAAGAAGGAAAAAAGGCTGCTTAGGATGCACTTTCAAATTGCATTTGATCCAATTTAACTGGAAGCCCATGCAGATCCTACCTCCCATTCTCCTCTCCTAGCTGGATCTAGTGATTACACAACTGCTAAAATCAAGCTTTTCCCAATAGCTTCATACCCACGGACTGATCCAACTCACTCTGCAGTCTCACCATCACCACAACTCACCTACAAGCAGCAGCAAGAACACACAAATGTGCATTCAAATGCAGAGGAAGAGCATGCCCACCATTTGTGAGGGCAACCTGCAATGAGGTTGGGTTAGGCTTAATGGGATACTGTGCCCTGAGTGATCTGGAAGAAAAATCCAGGCATACACTGACTAAACTGGCCTTTGTTTGGAAGTCCTTAATCTGCACTGGCAGAAACCAGGTCAGAAAAGGTGCCAGCATCAACATTTTGCTCTCACCTATTGCTATCACAGCATGGGGCCTCTGAGATGATGAGAGACATGAGAAAGGAGCAGGAGAGAACAAAGCAAAGGAGAGAAATCAGAAGTACATGCTATCAGGGCTGAGAAGCTACTTCTTATCTTCATGATAAGAAATGTGATTATGTCAACAAAACTAGAAAGGCTTGAAAACATAAGGAAATGGGAAAGAAGAAAGAAGTCACACAGATTTCTGCTTTGTTTGGGGCATGGGTTATCTAAAGCCTTTTGAAAATCACACAGAGAAGAATAAAATACAACAGCAAGGAAAGCAAAGTAGTATTAATGAGAGTGGGGTGTGACCTGCACAGACATGGGCTTAACCCACATCAAGGGCAGCCAGCTACAAAAGGCTTTAGCAGACAAATCCTACATAAGCACATTTATCCTTATCGCGAGCCCAGGTGCTGATCAGGTTTGGAGGAGCAAGAGATGCCACACAACACCCAGTCATGCAAGACCAGCACCACCAGCCTTGCTGGCACTTATGGAGAAATGGCCAAGAAGGAAAGTGCACTGACCTGGGAAGCCATCATCATCAATGTCGCCAAGGGTGGCCATGCTTTCCCCAAAATGTGCATTGTAGGCATTGTCACCATTCAGG
>NW_008668817.1:67316-84012 GCF_000695815.1 Acanthisitta chloris
AACACAGGGTCAGGAAAATGGTGCAAGCCTTGGATGAGGTAAACCTTTCCCATGGAAGCTGCCCACGTGCTGTGGGAAGCACCTGGGTCAGAGCTGCAGCCTGCCCCTTGCCTTCATTTCATATAGATTACCTGGGCTCTAGAAATCTCATGTCTTTAGGTTCTAAACCTTCTGTTATTTTAGTTTTAAAATGAGAGTGGGGGGAAGGCATGCCTGAGTGATACAACTAAAATGCAAAATTAACAAAACAATAGCTCAAAGATGTAACTAAATACAGTCACAGGGATTGGTGAAATCATGAGAGTTTCCAGATGCCTTAACGTAACAGCCCAGAGCTTGCTCTACTGGCAGATTACATCTGAGGAGTGAAATCCTCAGTCCAGGCTTATTCAGCTAAACTCCAGTGAGCTAAAGAGAATTTTCCCCTAAGTAAAAAACATTTGATAATTGGATTTTAAAACATTTTAAGTATGGGACAGAAGGATTAAAGCAAAGTCCCTAAAGCCTTCTGAAATTAAGAATAAGGAAAAAGATCTAAAGAAATAAAGAGACAGAGGAAAGTTCAGAATAAAGTAGCTTTGTACTCCTATGCCGTGAGAAGCTTTATATGGCTCTGGTATTTCTTGCCCACTCACCTCTGGTCAGATACATAAGCTTAAGCTTCTTGCAGCGGTCTTCCCTCAAGGGGAAAGGAACATTCCCACAAGAAAACACAAGTTAGCTACACAATCCAAGTCTGTACACACCTCAAGGTTGGTTTGGTTTGGCTTTGCTTCCTTTGTGAATGAGAATAAACTACCCACTGGAATATGCAATAAAATCTTCTACTTGACTGGGGGGAGAAAATCCCACATAATGAAATTGAAACGCAACAGAGATAAGACAGGCAGGCCTGTATGTGTGACTCAATTCTTTGCAGCCCTAGCAGGAAAGGACAAGATATAAGCATTTTAAATCTAGCATCACTATGTGTGCTTGTATAATGTGTTATTGTATAATGCACTTTTCTCTGATGCTCTGCAACAATGTCTTAAGCAATGGTGCTTGCAGAATGAAACAAAATTTAACATGTTCAAAACCCAAAATAAACCCCACAATCCTGCAAGACACTGCTCATGCAAGCAATTCTTTGAGACAGCCACTTTGGGACCCGAATATTAAATACTTAATAGTATGTAAACAACCATTGTTTTCCTATAAATACAACATAACAATGGCCTTGTTTTGCCAATGCAAGGCTTCAGACTTTTCCAAGACTGTTGTTGGGCCATGTGAAATCCAACAGTACCAGCTGATAAGAACTTCCCCTAAAGTCTATATACAGGGCATAATAAAAAGATAACATGAATTCAGTCTCTGGTTTCTCTTCTCCTCCTCAATCCCCAGACATTTTTGTTCTAGGTCTTAGCGACCACCCAAAACACAAAGGAAACTCAGTCAAAGCTGCTGACTCTTACTTGGTTTTGGCATCAAATTCATGTAAACCACAAATACCACCAAGTTTCAACATAAAACCAGACACTCTCTCAGACCTCCTCAAAAGATTCACAGCTCTGTGATGAATGTGGGCTGATGTTTGGGAAACCATGATACCAGATGAGCCTTTCTGTGACTTCATGCTTTGCTAGAGACAGCCAGTGTCACACCCTTTGAGACATCAAGTTTCACCATGCAGTGCTGGAAGGACATAAACATTACCATGGCTAGACCCACACCCTCATCCCTTACCATGTTTTCTCCTGTACATACTCACGTTTCCTCTGTTGATATAGACTGTGACTTGACCCTCATCTCTGATCTCAGAAAACATAGGTGCTCCGACCAGCAGGTCTGACAACCCATCAGAATTCAGATCAACTGCACATAAGGAGGAGCCAAAGTAAGAGCCCATCTGTAACCAAGTTGAGTCACAACAAAGCATTCAGTATCTGCCCACACACAGCAGGAAATTATATAGGCGTGGTTTTTGTTTGTTTTGATTATTCTTTTAATTTCACATGATGACTTGCTTCCTTATCACTCACAAGCACTTCTACAGAGAAAGCTTAGGGAATAATTCTGGCAGGAATTAAAAACACTGTACTGTAACGGTACATTAGCCTGGATGCTTTACCAACAGATAGAAGTTCTACCCTGGGGCACGCTTAAGTGAGACACTTAAGAGCCTTCTTAGACTAGCTTTCACTTGTCAAATGCTTAAAACTTGGAAGGGCTGAAATTATTTTCCCAAAACAGACCCGGCCAGTGATTACTCATGCCCAGTGCCAGACTTCCTTGAAGTTAGGCATCACAGATGATCTGGGGATACCTTAAAGAAACAATGAAAGGGAAAAAGAAAAATAGGCAAGAGACAGGGTATCCATTAAAACAGGCATCTAAAATTACCTCTTGATTATGCACTATCTTCCCCTGTTCTACTTGTATCTATTTGTACCAGACACCACCAAAAAGCAGTACTGGTTGTGGATCTTGATCACAGCCTTTCCTCTCATGTACAGGCAGGTGAGTTGACACAAAAACAAGACTTTGAATAAAAGCTTTTCAGTTAATACACAACAAACCCAAGCCACTTTCAATTTCCAATTATTATTGCTTGATAAACTTAATTGTTCAAAATTAAGAAATGCATTAATTTCATTCCATGATTTTTCATATGAGTGAACACTAAGTATCTCCTAACTGGCACCCACATTACAAATTTCAAAACACATTTAAACACAGAAAGGAAACCAAAAGCCAGAATGATATTTCACCCTTATATCATTCACTTCTGCTAAGGTAACACAAGGCACACTCTTTGAAATCAACCACAAACCACAGTCCCAAAATCAAAAGCAGCTTCCACAGGAAAATGGGAAAGATCCCACTTCTTGTTTGAAATTGAGAGTTGTTTATAAAGTAGAAAAAAGTAAGGTTAAAGAAATAATTACTTAGGTTAAAAAGAATTAATCACACTTCTTGAATGCTTTTACATTCCACATTGCAGATCTCTGATCCATTGTCTTCTACACCTTTATGTTTACATGCATGAGCCAGAGCTACTGGGCATGCTAGAAGATGGGCAGCAACAACTCTGTTCTATGCAGTCCATAAGATTTAAAAGTTGCTAAATATATAAAGCAGGGGTGAGTTAAGGATAGAATTTCAGTCTGTTAATTCAGATTTTTGTGCTCGTGTGGGTTTAAGGTCAGACCTCAAACATCATTTGATTCCAGTTATTTTGTAGTTTAAGTTCCCTTGTGGATTTTTGTTTATTTTTTTTAAATCTACTAAGATTTTAAAAGAAATTTCTCATGGGTAAGGAACAAAAGTTATGAAAAGCATTTCACTAGGTATTCAGGCAGCTTTCAGGGAAAGGCTATCATTTACTGGATGGCACTATGGTATGTCTGCAGCGTGGGTGAGTTCAGTGCTATGAGAACCTGAAGTTTGCACACTTCTTACATTTGTAACAAGGCACAGCATTTTCTTTTTTCATGTCTGCATGAAAGTACCTAGTTCAGCCTCCATCAATAAAAATGGAAGGAAGAAACTGGCCTGATGTTAATGTCTGTCTAACAAGAATGTCAGAGTAATGAACTTTCACACCACTGGGAAGGACGCAGCAATTAGTGGGAGCTCATTTCCGGACAGTGCTCAGTGCTGAGCACATCTGGTTATATTTCTACCACAAAACAAAATAAACAAAAAAACCCCAAACACACAAAGAAAAGATGATTTAACATAGCATTCTCTTTACAATAAAATTCTCACTTGGATTTTAGAAAATTTGTGGAGGAAGATGCTAATAGGGAAGGAGAAGATGACAGCCTAGAAGTACTCAAAGGATATAAATTCTTGATTAGTTAAGTTACATGTAAGAATAAAGCAATTAAATTGAAAAGGGAAAGTTTTTGGCCAAGACCTGGAAACTTCCTGACAGTTCTGTTTATTAGGATGAGGAATAGTTCTCCAGGAGCACATCCTTAGGGACATATCAGACTGCTCAGGAAAAGAAACTAACAGGAAGCTATCAAACACAGGAGATGCCCTGGATGAACTGGAAAGTCTTTCCCTTTCAAGATGCCTGTAATTCTGTTAGTGCAGAAAGAGCCGAATTTTGAAGAGGCCCTAAAACACAAATCAAACCACCCACATACACATTCCTGCAGTTTTCCCCTATTCCAGGCAAGTTTTTAAAGACCGTAGCTGTGTCTTGCCGGGAAAAAAAATAACAAAATATGGTAACTCTCCCAGCTTGAGGATACAGTCAAACACTTTGGGTCCTTCTGAGAGTGGCAGGTTTTCCTAGAGCCAAGAGCCACTGGTAACCTTTTACATCTGTGTTTCCATTCCTTCCAGAAGAACACAGGCAATCCCAGATAAGGGGTATCATTTCCTCATTGAGTTATTCCTAAGTAAGACATCCTTCTGTTGTTACCTATAGTTAGATGTACTGTCCCCCTTCACTTCCCCTGCAACACAGCTCCAGCAAGACCCCAAATGAAGAACAGAAACTGTTCCCTAAACACAACACCACACAAGGTGAGCTGGATCTCACTAGCATTCACTAAATTTCATGGAGGGGGAGGACAGTTTAGCTTTAAGACAGCAGTCCTAACAGCAAAATGCAGGACTGATTTATGGTGGGACGGGGGGAATTACCATCTGTCAAGTCAATGAAGCTGCTCCTCCACAAAACAGCACAACCCCTTATCACAGCAGGACACAGAAAAAGACTGGGGCTTTGTGTACTAAACTAAACTCCAGGTTACCCACATCTCCCAGTAACATCTACTAAGAGAAAATCTCTGCATTTAGGCTTATCTGGTGTTTCATTTCTCAGAGGTGCTCCTACAATCGTATATGACTAAAGAGAACCACTATCACAATTTTCAGCAAGACCTTTTATTTCAATCACATGGGCATTGAGCAGACACTGCAGTCATGACTGCTATGGAAGAGAGGGCATACAGCTGATCTGTACAACACATTCAGCTCTTCTGGGAGTAGAAGAAGAAACAGAATTTGCTTTATAACTTATGAAGGAGTGGAATGAAAATGATGCTCTGAGATGACTGACATTATTTCTCCTCTCTCTACTTCTTAATAGAAAACACACAAATATAAATGCTCACCTTTTTTCCTGAAGCCTGAAAAATCTTTATTAGAGAGCCTGATCGTCTGTCTGTTCTGAAAATATAAACCTGAAAGGCAAAAAAAGAAAAAAGTTAACCAATACTAACTACGCAGTACATAATGGTACAGCACTGGTCCTTTTAAATAATACCTAAATCATGATCACAGCCATGGCTGTTGCCAAGATCCAGTTTCACAGCCATTTTATTTCTCAGTCTTCTTTTAAAAGACTGATAAAAGAGTTCCTCATTTTCTGGATGGATCTCAGGCTTTTTATCATAAGAAATGCTTCAATAGTATCTTGTCACCTACTTTTTATGGTATGCATGTGTGTATTGGTACATGTGTACATTTAAAACCATCTAGCAAAGCGACTTCCCAACTCTCAAAAAAAGTGGCATCAGGAGACTCCCTGGAAATGACTGAGAAGACATAACTCTGCTCCCCATCCCTTATCTAGCCTTCCCTTATCAAGGCCATGTGCCTGCATGTACTACACTGCAAACTTCACAATGCTTCAGCAAAGGTCAGAGTAGAAATCCCAATCAGACCACCCAAGGCATTTCCCCTGTTTCTGTCTGAAACAATTTGTAAATCTGAAAACTATTCATACATAGTCTACTCACTGCTCATTTCCACAGGACAAAATGTTTAATCAAGAATCCTCAGGGATAAAAGTATTGATACAAGTTCAGGACCAGATCTTGTACCAAAATTTAAGATGCAAAATGCATGGCTTGTAGAAAGGGATTCCCTTTGACAGAAAGGTTGGCTCACTTGGCTCAAAGTGTCAAAGCTTTGAGACTCCTCCAGCATTTGACAGGCTCCCTCCTTGCAGGTACTCACACAGTCTGCAGGACAGAGAATCCCTTACTTACAAGGCCACATGGCAGAGCCAAGCACTTGACATAGTTGAATATGTGGTGAGTTACTAATAGGTAGTGAGACAGAGTTCAAAGCTGTTTTCAGCAGAGATCACAGCACATATTTACAGTGAACGATTGCTCTATACATAGAGGACTCCATAGCTTTTGGAATGGCATGTTTAGCAGTAACATCACCTCGCAAGATGTCACAACTCCAAACCCAGTCTTAAATAATGACACTCCTGGTGACTTTGGAGAAATGACTCAGTCTCATTAGGGATCTTGGATTTACCTTCAGTGAAAAGATGCTAATCACTTTCTACCATGAAAGTGGAAAGGACTAGTTTTAGAGCATGTGGAAAGCACAACAGGATCGCTCAGTGCAATGTTCTGTACTCAGCTCCTCTCACTGCCCCTTTCCATGCGTTCCTACTATCTACATCCCATATGAAGGGAGAATAACGGGAGCTTTTGCAACTAGGGCAGTGATCTTTAAACCACAGGGCCAGCTGCTTTCTCATGGATCTCATGTTAGCAGCTGGGTTTTTTCCCCCCTCCTAGAACAGAAATTAAATTTGCTCCATGGAGAAAACAGGTTGAAAGGAAAATGCATTGCAGCAGCTATAACAGAACACCTGGGACAAGGAAACTATGTCTTTCCCATGCATATGTCCTCTCAGCAGCAACGGTGCTGCTACTATATCTCCCAGTCCTAGTCACACCAGATCAGGTATATGTACCAAGTTCATCCTCTACTTTATCCCACTTTCCCCACTTGTAGCCTCTGCTACCCCCAGAGGAATGGTTACTACAAAAATCACCTGCCTAAACAAGATAGTGTCGATAGTGTTCCTGGTAGTGAAGACCTCTCATTTGTTATGACTCAGCTACAACTCATGTCACTGTAGAGCAGGAGAGCCAGAGAGAGGAAGATGAAAGGGGATTGCAGAAGACCTTTACTCAAGCAAATGGTGGCAGCAGGTCCCAAACAGATCGGATTTTGAAGGAAGAGGCCCAAAAGCAGAACCTTTATAATGCTTCCTTCCCTCTCCTCACTCCCACTTCTCCGCCTTTGGTTTAGAAGAGTATAAGGAGTTGTAGTGCTCACCCCCAACCACTTTCCCCAATAACAGTCAAATACTCAGCACAGGAACACCAGACATGCCTAATTGCCATTACCATCTAGCCATTCACTTGCTTACATATTTGGAACACTGAACATATGTATGCCTACAGGAAACCCTATTTTTTCCTTCCTTCTCAAGACACTATCACCAAGATTTCTAAGTACAGCTGGCAAAAACTCAGATTCTAATCCACTAAACATCAATGTGTTATGAAGTTTTAAAAATCGCATCAAATCACCTAGTAAGTAGCTTTTCATGCTATTAGAGATGCTACCCTGAAGCAAATACTGAAACAGTCAAATGTATGAAGAAAACAAGCAGAAGACAAACTCTTCTACGAGTTTTTTCATTTCTAGGAAAGCTTTAAGTGAAACCTAAATGTCACAAATCCTAAACAAAAGCAATGTGAAAGAAATATTGTCTATGTCTCAATAAAATAGGTATTGTAAGGATTGGGTAGGAAGGAGAGGAAAGAGGGGTGAAGGATGCGAGGTACCAGGAGGGACAAGTTGAGAATATTTGACGACTTCATCAAACTATGTCACCTCTTTCCTGGCTCAGTGCTCCAAAACTACCCTGCAGACAAACTCTTGACTTCTCAGACATGTTGGAACTTCATCAGTATTAAGTTTTTTGCCCTTTTGCATCCAACCATATTATAGTTTGACAAAGAGACACACCTTTCCAATGCCTCCATCCTGGGGAGCTCCTCCTACGATGTCAGTGGTAGTCAGCTGAGAGAAATGACCTGCAGTCACTGCATATCCTGAGTGGGAGAGGAAATAAATGAGTACATAACCATCAAAGGGAAGTGCCTGAGAAATGGGTCAGCCAGCTGAATCACACTCATTGGGTTTCACTGCTCCTGGGCTGCACACAGTCAGCAATTAACAACCACTCTGCTCAGAATGTGCCAATACTCTACTCAAAAGCTCCCGGCGGCAGGAAGTGACAGTACACCCTCTAGTACTCTTCCAAAAGCTGAGAGAAGAAAGCTGTGTGTGTGGAGATGGGCAAGGGACAAACAAAGCTGGTACTGGGACCAGTTTGCTAACTCTGAGTCAAGAAAGGGAAGCAGTGAAATAGGAACAGGCACACACACAGAAAAGAGGCCACACTGCCACAGAGAAAGTGTCGTGGCAAAGAGCAACAGTCCCACATGAACCAGACAGAAGTGTCCTCCTTTGGCTAAAATTCTGTTCCGTTTTGGTCAGGGATAGACCAGAGGACAGTAAGCAAAGAGGTCAGGGAAGTTAACAGCTTAAAAAGATTTTTGTTTAGGCAAAAAGAAAAATGGGAGGGTTGATCAAAGAAAAAAAAAGAGTGTATTTGAAAGAAGATCAAAGATTCAGCTTTACTTGATATATTAAAATGACATAGTAACTAAAGATGAGTAGAGCAACTTTCCTTCTAAGGCTCTTTTGTATTTGCCTTGCTCTTCTGCTCTAAATTAGGAGGCTCTTGTCTCCATGTTAAACCCTATAATTCAAGTCTATCAGTGGCAAAACATATTTATGTCCACAAACAGATAAACATACAACTCTCATTTAGCCATCACCAAGCAGTATCTTCCAAGTGGTATTTTTTTTAAAGACTACAGGTTAAAGGGAAAATGAAAGGTCAGTGCAAGACTTTAGTCAAACAGTACCAAATTGTTTGTAAACAGTACGAAACTGTTTGAAATGCTTTCTAGGTCTCAGTCTTAGGCACTGCACATTATTAGGTAGCCTTTAAATTAAGTATTAATTAGCTGGTTTTAGAGAGAGTAAAACCAATTGAGTTAAAGATGTACCTATAGCAAATCCTTTCACAACCTCCTTCTGTTACCAATGACTCATTTATGTAGCTATTTCTGTTGAAATAAATTTATATCTCCAATGCACATTCTATAATTAGGTGTTGTGCCCATTTTAAAGGCGGTTGTAAGCAGACATACAGTCTAACTATTGACAAACAATTTGCCCAGCACAGGGCAAAGGCAGGAATGTAAAGAAGCCCACTACCATCCAACATGTTTTTCAGTTGAAATGCCTTTTCTATATTAGTCAAAAAGGTTATAGCCAAGTTGGTTGGTTGTTTTTTCTAAAACAACAGGGGAAAAAAAAGGAATAATCTGGTTGTTTATTTGCTTCTATTTCTTTCCAGGCAAGTAACACTTTTCATTCAGATGTTGTTCCTTTCAAACTTCTCAGAAAAATACATTATCATAAAAAAAAATCAGTATCAACTTTATACAATCAAAGCCTTGAAATATGTACAATTGCTTCTCACAGTGAGCACCAGAAAACTGCTTACCAAGGTATGTGTACCTCCTGGCTATCACAGCATCATCATTCAGCTTGTAATATGTGTTGTCAGTGAGATTCAGTACTTTGACAGTTCCTGTCCAATAGTAAGATCCTGGTGCCCCCATAATGACCAGCTCCTACAACAGGAAAAACAGAAGGGTGTGGAGGAAAGGATCAGGAGACAAAACCAATCAAACTGGACAGAAATTCATGCTTTACACATGAATGGAGAAGGGACAGAATATTTACTTAAAACACCAAATATAAGTCCATCTGTAACAATCTCCATTTCGTGTGCATGTAGAGTATCCTTGGAGGTCACTGTATACACCCTAGAAACACATTGTCTCCCCTTTTATGGTCCCTCTGCTCAGCTGTTCCGCTGCAATAGAAGAGCCTCCTCAGCCTTGTTAACCATCAAAGTTGCCCCTGCTAACTTAGTTCTCCCTAAAATCTCTCCACCTGCTGCCTTTTGCAAACATCCTTCAGAAGACCCAAAGACCTTCACCCAGTGACAGAAGCACCCCAGCCCACCCAGATCCACTACTCAACTACAGATCATGCCTCAATGCTGGCTGATGTGCTATACCAACCATGCTGGATGCAGCACAAAAGCTTTTGATTTTACAACTATAAAGCTAAAGAGCTGCCATGCACTTAACAAGTACAGGGTGTGTTATGTCACAGTTGATACATTTTGCCTTGCTCCATCATCAGCTACACTTTGGTCTTCAAGAGACAGCCTGGCTATAGAATCATCATAGAATTATAGTGTGGCTTGGGTTCATTACACAAACCCAGCATGATTGAACATTTTAAAAAACATAGAAATCTGGCAAATCTTGATCCAGCATCCAAAGGTAGATGCTCATGGATAATGCTTTTGAGTCAAAATACACTTGCATGCAAGAGAGATTCAGAAAATGTTGCCCCAAAGCATCCAGTGTCCTTGTGGGGAAACCTTACTCCTGAATGTGGTTTTAAATACCTCCAACAAGGGACCAAATTAAGCCTAATGAGCATTAAGCCCAGGTAGGTTCTCTATCCCTGAAGAAGACGTGGACAGCTGCTTTGCCTCACATCTCCATTCAGTGCAAGGCCATGGGTGGACTCCATCCTTGGGGGAAAATGCTACCACATCCAGGACCCCTTCAGGTGACCAGTTCTAACTGGGAGGAGGAGATGTTAAACAAGGGACAGGACTGCAAACACAACCAAAGAGCAGGATTTGCTTAGAAATAGCTTTCTTGTTGTAAGGGGCCATGCCCTCGAGGTCAAGGGATCATTTACCGCCAGGAACAACTACAATCCATAGCGCTGAATATATGGTAGGGGATTGCCTGTTTGACCCAAAAAGCCATTTATCTGCATTTCCTGCTGCCATTAGGCTGAAGCAACAAAAGTTCAAACATAGCTTTTGAACTAGGGTAAGGAAGGAGGATTTAAGCATGGGAACAGAAACAGGCTGAAGAGAGCAGACAAGACAGGAAACAGCTGCTGCTGGTCGAACATCCAGTTACCAGACAGTGCCCCTGTGGCAACATTGCCTGCCATCCCAGTTTACTGAAGTGGCAGAAGGTGATTTCTGAGAAAGAAGACCTTTATTCTGTTTGTCTCAGCCTGGATAATACATTCTGCAGATCAGTGCATATATAATTAGGAGTACAGGTTCTTACAAAATATTTTTAAAAAACAAAAGAAACAAGAAAAAAAAAACAACCCTGAAACACTAACAAAAAATCTATCCATTCATCCTTAACATAACTAAAATGTGGCTAAGAGATTCCTCTCCAGGTAAGAATAGGGCCAAGTATTTAGAACAGCTCTGGAGCATATGTTTTCCCATGCTTTTTTTCCTCCCTCTTTTTGCAATAAAGAACTGTCGTGGGACTGAAAAAACAGTGCTCATCTTATGTATGCATATGTATGTGCATTATATTCACTCACACGTACACATACATAAACAAAAAGATTCAGGGAGGACTGTTTTACATCATCTCTTACAGTAAAGAGTTAATGACAGACACAGAAATAGCTCTATGCAAGTTTTGGGCCGTACGCAATAAGAATGTTCTCTGAGGATGTTTCCCAAAGTCAATTCATTAATTCTTGTCCACAGACCTGGAGACACACATAGACCTGTGTATGAACCCCTGGGCAGTCAGTGTGCGAGACGCAGGTGCCTGGGAAGCCAGACAAGGCAGGAGGGTGTTTGTTAGCTAGCAGGAAGGGACCATGCTCAGTGCTCAGCCCACTGTCCAAGTCGTGCTCAGGAATCTCCTCCTGGGGCATGCAGCAGGAGAGCTGCTCGCCAACCCCAACCCTTCCATGCATGTGCCCCTGCTCACCTCGGTGAAGAAGCCTGCAATCCCTGCCTGGCATGAACCGTGCTCCTCTCCATACTTCTTCTTGTACTCTGGATGGGAGAAGGGAAGAAGAAAAGCTGTGGTCATGCCTGGCATGGCACACACTCTCCACCTGAGCCATCTGCATCACTACACACAGAGAAGGGACACCAGCACATAGGGCTCCTGCCACCCATGTGCACCATGCAGCATACTTACTCATATCAGGGGATAAAGCAAGGGCCCAGCCAAGGAGACAGCCAAAGTGCTGCCTAGGGAGATGCAAAACAAGCAGTAACACAATAGCACGATAACAGCAGCATCATCACGCCAGTAAAAGTGCATCAGAAGGTGCTTCCATCCCTGGGAGACAGACCAGCACAGTTGGAAAGCAGGGAGCAAAAGCTGGTAGACATGCCTGTGCACCACCAACCCTGCACTAGGAGATTTAACATCCATTATTACCTCAGAAAAATAAAGTGATCTTCCCCTACAATGACAGTCACCAAAGCACCCAGAAATATTTCTAGTGGAGAGCTGCTACAGGATACCAGCCCCAGGAAGAAGACAGTGAGTGAGGACAGGGCACTGTGTTTCTGCATGATCAGACAACAGTCTCATTTGAGGGATGCTCACATGACCTGCTTTTCATGGACACTTGCTCAGAGCTCCCAGTTCACAGGGAACCAAAGCAGCATCCGATAGTTTTTGTTTCTGTATTTTCACAGAATCATAGAATCAACTGGCTTGGAAGATACCTCAAAGGTCATCAAGTCCAACCCTACCGTGGTTACTAGACCATAGCACTAAGTGCCATATCCAGTCTCATCTTGAAAACCTCCAGGGATGGTGAATTTGCATAGCAATTGTTTGCCCTGTCAAACCCGAGGAGTTTTTACTTTATCTTTTTGCAGAAGAGGAAAAAAAATATTTTTAGAAATACATTAAGTTCAGGGCAGTGGGGAGGAAAAAAGAAAACCACTTTCCAACCTGCCTTAAGCCAAATATTTTCAGTTTAGGAGCATTTGAAACTTAGAGCTGAATCAGAATCTTTGCAGTTTTTTTCCAGAGCACTATTTTCAACTGTGTACCATACTAATGAGTACCCAGCTTTAGCATATTACCACTTGCTGTATATTACAGTAATTCAGGTTCAAATAAAAATTTACCATGTAGCCTGATAATTGTGAAACTTCTTTGCTTGTTTGTTTAAAGCACCATTGACTCATTGATAAATGCTAAAAATGTTAATGAAATCCATGAGTGAATTGCTCCTTTAGAACCAAGCAAGTTCCTTTTGAGTTGCATTTTATCTTACTGAAGATCAAAAAGAATTAATTATACAAAGTGCTGCCTTCTTACAGAATTTTTTTAAAACATTGTATGCAGTTATACACACACACACACACACACATCATTCTCCCTTTTACATTACATATATTCTCTTCCTAACATCATAAAGATGTTCAGATTTTCAGGAATTTGCTGAGGTCATACCAGTTGTGCAGGTGAGGTTTAATTAGAGAGACTATGCAGAACAGAGACTTGATCCACAAATTACAGTCCAAATGTCTAATGCCAAGGTGGCATCCTGCCAAAGCAGATGTGTGTCCCAGGAGACCAAGAGGGCCAGAAGCACAGTTTACAATGATTCCACTAAGAACTGAAGCCCTTATTTGCTCATAGCTATTCATAACATGCTGGGGCTCTGAGCTGATAGCTCTCCACATATAGTGTTTCCAGAGCCAGGCAGTCCTTGCCTGAGGAAAAAATACTTTTTTTATTGACGTGAACATTTTTTCATTCAGAGAGCCAAGGAGAGGAGGCTTCTCCCTCCAGCACTTCCTGAAAAATAATTCTGTGCATGTCCTAAAGGCCCTGCCTTTGCTACAGCAGGATTCCCACTCCTGCATATGATGAAACGCAGAAATGCAATGAGGAAGGTCAAGGCCCATTTGGAATTAAATCTGGGCAAGGATAACAGGAAGGGCTTCTTCAAGTGCATCAGTAACAAATGGATACTAGGAAAAATGAATGCACATTACGAAATGGAACAGGAATCCTTTGCAACAGAGATTGCAGAGAAGGCTGAGATACTCAATGCTTCTTGGCTGCCCGTTTTGAATACTGGGGTGACATTTGCTTTCTTCCATTCCTCAGGCCTTCTTTGCTTCAGCCTTCACTGCCAAGGCCAGTGACATTTTACAAGTGGAAAAGGAAGCACAGAGGCCCAAACACCTCAAACACTGGGACTTTCAGCACAATACCACCCCTCATCATCATCCCACCTAACTCCTGTCTGCAGCAGTATACCCATACCCAAGCAGGGCTCCTTTCCACACATGCACCCATGGTCACAGCCAAGGGCAGCCACCCATCATGGATGGTCATGTCCCAGCATCACAAACTTCTGTTTCCTCCCTAGAGCATGTCTGCCTCTCCTAAACAATAGATGAGCCCAAAAGGGATGAAAACCAAGATTAATTCCACATCCTCTCCACTTCAGTGCACAGTAGTGACATCTGTCACTCATACAACACAGCCATCTATCCATCCATGCCTGCAGTGAAATGATAAACCAGACAGAAACAGTGCGGTTACTGTATCAGCTCACAGCTCCTACACACCTGAATAGCAATCTTTGCATGAAGTTTAGAGTCATTACCTTCTGTTAGCTCCAGGCAGTAACTGCTGTCATGGACAGATTGATTGCTTTTACACTCCTTTGTCTGCCTGCAGACTACTGTGCACTCCTGATTACAGATTCTCCAAGCTATTAAACTGCTGCAGCAACAGCTGACAGCAAAGCAGTAAGATGAGACTGAGTCTGGAGGAGGTTGCTGCCTGTGTGATTTTGAAGATGTGTCATCAATAAACACATAAAGCAAAAGAGAAAGAAGATGGCAGTGATTTATAGCCATGATGATCTCAGGTTACAAGAGAAGTAAGGCTGAGGAAGAAATAACTAACAAAAAGACTATGCTTTGATGTGTGACGATTCTGATGGCAAATGCTCCTCAGCTTCTCTGAGCAAACCTCTCTGCAACTCACTAAGTAAACTTCAGTGCCACAACACAGGATAAGCTCCATTTAAGTGGACAGTTACAGTAAACTATCATTTGCACTGAAAGCCTTTTCGTTCCAGTCTTACAGTACTTCACTACTCTCGGAAGAAAGAGCAGTAATCTTTCTGACATTGTGATATTGAGTTTCCACCACAAAGCAGGGATGTTTTTGACAGCTCCTAGAAAACCAAATGTGGTTTAGACCCTGTGTGATGACTTACTTATCCCTCTGGAGGCAAGGCATGTGAGCATGTGTTTTCCCCTTACTTACTAACCAAAGAAACTATCAGTCTTTCCCACCTCCACTACCAATTCTTACCACAGAGGAGTAGAAAACCATTCCAGCTCTCCCCATCATCTGGACTGCTTCTCACAGTACACACAGCCACCCTTCTTCGCAAACTAAATGCATCAGAGGATTGAAAAGGCAGCTCCCTTTTTTGGAAAGTCATTAAAACTATGGGAAAAATAACCAACTGAAAACATTGCCTGGAAAACTGTGGCTTCATATGTCAGCTATGCCACAAAGGACATCCAGCTCATATAAACCAGATTAGTTCCTACTCAGAGAGATTGCATTTAACTATTAGGCTTGCTGTTGTTCTCATTACCTCTCAATCACTTCCAGATTTATGTCATCCCTTTCAGGGAAGCCAGACAAGAATAAGATGGATTGAGCCTTCGATGCCATTACACCATTACCATCTAGTCAGGAAATTTCCATTTCCACCATGGATGGAGACATGTGCACCCAGCTGACCTGCACCCTTTGCCAGTTAGGGTTTATCACCTAGGCTGCACTAACAATGGGGCTTCTGAAGGTGAGTGTGCTACTGTCTACACCTATTGGCACATAGAAAGACCCAGAGAAGGCTGAGACACTGGAATCTCCTCAGGCAAAGGCACACATCCCGGTGGAAGGTTTGCAGCCACGAGTCTGGCAGCCTACCAGCAATGGCTGCAGTGGCTCTCAGTGTAGAAGCACTTCAGACTTGATGCTTTGGGTTGTTCCTCAGTGTCACTAGAGGAAAATTTCTTCTGCTCCTTCCAGAAAGCAAAGGAAAAAAGTTACAAGGATGACTGTGAACACAGCAAACCTTAAACAATGAATTCCTCTGCGTGACATACCACAGCTATCTTTCTCTTTGTGCATGTTTTATTGAAACTTAAAGATTAAGGAGCAAAGAAATGCAGCCATCCCTCATGACACTGATTTCATGTCTGATGGAGATGGGGGGGAAAAAATCAGTCCCAAGCTTCCAATTTTCACTTCATCATGCAGTGAAATTAAGCCAGCATCATAGTGCACCAACCCTGACAACTTTCCACTAGCTTCTCTGGTTACTAGGCCCACACATTTCTACTTTCTTGCAATTCCTGGCAAATATCCTGTTAAATTAGCAACAGTTTTGCTCCAAAGACATGACACACAGATAAACACAAGTGGTTCATCTCTTCCAGAAATCACCTCCCCACCACAGCTTCAGGTGAGCCACTTTTAAGGCAGTTCAGGAGCAGTGACAGAGGCTCAGAGGGAGCCCCAGCAGCATCTCCACACATGCACAATGACCATAAAGTTAATAACAGATGATTTGCAGTATATGATCTCAGTGTGAGGCCTTATCCTGATTTTGCTGACAGTAACAAGAAAAGATGGTGCTCACAACAGGAAGCCTTACATAGCTTACTCGTACTCTGCTGCACAGCAGCTGGCATGGTTGGGTCAAGACATGCAAAACTTCTCACATTTCAAATAATAACCAATTTAAGGGCTAAGAAATGCTCAGTGCACAAGTGCATGCCATCTCCAGAAGATGCATGGATTTGTCATGGCAGATTCCCAAGCAACGCCCAGAGGGAGGTGAGGAGTCACCTCAGAAGAAAGAG
>NW_008668817.1:84030-100124 GCF_000695815.1 Acanthisitta chloris
CCGTCACAGAGCTGGCTTCACAGGCCACTGCCACTCACCAGCAGCAGAGAAACTTGCTAGGACATCCAATGCCTTATCCCTCTCCCACTTAGTAACGTCAGCAGTAAGCCTCCTACTGGCTGCTGCCAACTTTGGACAGAAGAGAAAACGGATAAAAGCCACTAGGGAAATAAAATCAGAGGTCACGCTCACAACAAACCCTGCTGTGTCTCGTCCTCCAAAGTCCCATGCTCCCTCAGGCTTCTACAGTCACTGCTCAGAGTTGGAGCCCTCCCACTCCATCCACCCCAAACCCAGACCTTTGGAATATCCAAACAGGGACTTCACAGCACCCAAAACACAGTAGCAATTTAATATAAACTGTTGCATAAATTCCCCAAGGCGAGCAGAACAGCCCATCCTTAACACACCCCCGATCCTCTGATAATTCACAACACAAAAATTAAAGTGTTTCCATAAGACTGGAAAATTGGTTCCTGACTGCAACGTAACTCAGGATTTTCACTCTGTGCCACAGTCAAGCATAAGATGCCAAGCTCAGATCAATATCTACTCATTATTTAAATAAGGGGAGAGCTGTTGCCTCAAAAACAGAGTTCAGAAACTTATTATTCCTCCGATAAAGTGCAACCATGCAATTTACCAGTCACAGGACACATTCAGCCTTTATGCTACTCTCCCAACTTGATCCAAAACCCAAGTGCCACCCCAGCTGTGCAGTAAGGCAGCCACATGTTACCAAAAAAAATCCAAAACAAAAACAACAACAAAGAAAAATACTAGTAGTGAGGGTTACTGTGACTGCTTTTGGAAAGAAAGGGAAAACACAGCATACAGAGTATAGCAAGGGAGGTAAGCCCCACTCCCAGCCCCACACTCCTTACCTTCATAGCAGGGCAAAAGCTTCCTCCCCTTGGACTGCAGGTTGGGAGGGATAATGTTGCAGAAGCCGTGGGGCAGGATGTATTCTGTCTCATAGTAGATGTTTTTCCAGCGGTGCGCACATGCCTAAACAGATTATATCACATGCGTTATTGGCCCGGAGTCACAGGAGAGCCCTTCGACCAAGGCAGAGCATGCATGGACGGGATCACTCAGCGTCACCTTCCCCACAAAACCTCACAGTGCTCTCCTTATATCTCACTCTTTCTAGAATAAGTATCTTCTTGCTGTTACCTTCTGCACCTCATGACACTGCCTGACTTGGCAGCTCAGACCTCAGCCTTCACATAGCATGACTAGGAAAACAAGATGCCTCAGAGTAAGACAGAGTCCCTGCAGGAGATTTCAAGATTTCTCACTGTGCACAAATACAGCCAGCAAAGCTCTTCTCACTAAAGATGAACCCAGCCAAGCCAGAAAAAGGTGAAAAACAAGAATAAAGACATTGAGAATACACGTAAGAGGATCAGAATGGATGCTGAGACTGAGAAGGTTACTAAGACCATATTAGAAGATTGTCCCACCAGAAGATGCATGTGTGAGTCAAAGGCTTGTTTCTACCAGGAAAGGTAGCTCTGCTTCTGGTCACAGATGTGCCAAGCCTTGCTTACTGGCAATGAATTTAAATCAAAATGCCAGAGATTTTGTAGCAACAAGAGTGGCTACATTAGTCAAGGTGCAGATGAGCTGTAGAGACCAGGGTGGCTTTCCCCTCATAGTGAAGAATGAGAACCAGGCTCACCAGGATACTTGTACAACTGTTACACACAGGCACACAAGAAAGCAATGTAGCACCTGCTTCACACCTTTCCAGAACCCATTTGCTCCAAAAATTAACACTGCATGGCTGCCAGACAAGTTGCCTTTTGCTCAGGGTTTACTTGGAATAAAGGGAAAAGAAATGTGAAACCGCTAGGGCTTTGAACTTGAGCACATGCAGCGCCGTATCTCCAGCCAGTCTAAGTCTGAAGTCAATGTAGATGTGTCAATTTATATAATTTAAGGCTTGGCCTCATGCAAACAGAGCAGCCTTTATGCTACAAATCATCTCCTCCACATTCTTTCAGTCTTTCCTGGGAGCTTTGAGTCCTGTCACAAACCCCCACATTTGACTCCATCCTCCCCAGACGAGACAGCCCCTGTCTCCCATCCCTGTGTGCTACCCCACTTTTCTTCCTCAGCACCTGAGAACTGCCCATGGGAGCATATCACCTTTGTTAATAAATATCCACCCATAAGGCAGGTACAGTTGTGTCACCTCTCCAGTAAAGGACCTGGGAAAAGTATCAACCACTGGGAAGTTCTAAATCTAATCCAGCTGTCGACAGAGGCCCCTTCCAATATACTTACCTCCAGAAAGACATAAATGGGTAATACTACTCCCACAGAGCAAAATCAGTTGTGCAAAAGCCTGCTCTGCTCTTAACAGTGTTGCTTTTGGAAGTTTGATATTTACTGCTTTCCTAACTTCCAGTGCTCAAGGAGAACCATGTCTCTCCTGAAGATGGCTATCACAGAAGGACAATGAGGGGGCTCCAGGGGCTGAGGAAAGCTCTACACCACACTGCATGGTGCAGGCTGCCACAGTGACACAAAAGATGCTTCCGAGGGCATCCTGCTACGCAGCCAAATGCGTGTGAGGAGTCCTGCAAAGGGCAGCTTTGGAGACTCCCTTACGTGCTTTAAGGAGGCTCAGTTACAACTTCAGTCTTCATGCACCACTTATTCAAAATTCAACAGCAACAAGAAAAACAGCATGTGAAATGCTCATTTTCAGGAAATAGTTTCTCTCCTGATGGATCTGCGCTGTGAGCACAAATATACACACGCACAGCCCTTTCAAAGACAGTGCCATAAAGACACATACCATTAAAGAGACAGTCAAGTCAATCCTAACTCTGGATATAAACTCAAATAGAAACAGATCAAGAGTACTTCTTTAAATTACTGTTGTAAATTTCTAGTCATTTTATATCTTGGAAACTGCAAAGGACTCACATAAATTAACCCATAATCTCTCCCAAAGGAGCATGAATGACAGTGTCAGGGAGAGCAGCAGCATTTCCTTACAAGCAGGTGGCTTTGCTCAGAAGTGAGGTGCAGAGGCTAAGAAAGACGGAACAACATAAGGAGAGGAAAAAGCTGCTGCTGGATAAGAAGTACTTTCAAAACCAACTGGAGGCTATGGGCTCAGTTGAGCACTTTTGGGCACTCTGACCTAATCTGTTAGGGCTTGGGTTTTGTTTGAGTTTGCATTTTTTTCATGATCTCTGTACCTTCATCATGATGTGTATTCAGGCACACTACAGTTTATCACTGACTGACTCCATCTGCAGACCTCCAAGGGATGAGCTCCACCTTGGTTATCTCAGTGGAGTTTTAACAGACTCCCTCATGTCACAGCTACAGAATGTGACATTTTTGCAATGGACAGGAGTTCATCGGCTCCTCTTCTTCCTCAAAACTCATTTCCCTGCAGCCAGGCAACCAGAACATTTGTCTCCCTGCCATGATAAAACTCATTCACAGCTGCTTTTGGTTTTCCTGTCTTCCCAAAAGTGTTTAGTTGATTACAGTACACTGTCACTGCATTTTTCAGTGTTGCTGAGGCAAGGTGATGTGCTACCAAAGGTGGCTACAGCCTTCCTTCTTTGACAGCACTGTGAAGTGAGTTTTTCTGTTTTGGTTTTTTTTTCCCCTAAGGTGACTGCAAACAACTGACTGCCTATACACCCTATTTTAGATGCAAGCTATAGGTGGGTCCCTGTGCAATGAGGCAACCATCAGCACACTTTGTGCTCAGCAGCTGCTGTCAGGGCACAGGTTCCAGCTCTACCATGGAACCGGGGAGAAAAGATGCAAACTCTTGAAGCAAAGTAAAATTCTTCTGGGCAAAGCAAGCTGATACGTCTATTGAGGGGTGACACTGCATTACCACAATATAATGAACAGACCGTTTCAGAACTGCAGACACTTGGCTCTTTTGCATGTTGTTGCAGCCACGGGTTTTGCACCACAGTGAAAGCAAGACAATAACAGAAGTGGCAGGTATTCAGGAAGAGCAAGACTGAAGGGTGTGGTTTATCTCCAAATCATAATGGACTGTCCCCACTTCCTCTCCCAACACAAGTAAAAGGAGGACTTTTAACTGTTTTGGTTTGGAAAGAGCTGACAATCTCAGCTGTATTACTGCAGTACTGAGATTAATGCAAAGATTGACTGACAGTATATCTGAAGACAGGAAGCTTTCTTATTTACTCTTACTTCATTTGTTTACATCCTCACAGTTTGATGTTCCTCTATTTAGTCTGTCACACAAACAGAAAACTCTGGTTCAGTAACATCCTGGCACAATATGGGCTCAAACACAATCCACTTTTTACCAAACACCAGCTAAAGCCACACTCCTCATGTTCCCTATATGCCCATTCTACTGAAGCTGGCACTCTTAACAAGCAATTGGGGAAGGCTGATAAGACAAAAAATTTAAGCCACTAAGCAGTTTCAAAGCTAAAGCAACAACTTCTTTGTACAATCCACAGTTAAACTAACACAGGACATCAAGAGCATGAACGTTTCACACAGGTGACTACCCTTATTTATCCAAAATAAAAAAATAAAAATCTATCCAGGGCTATTGACCACAATGACATCACTTTGACTTAAAGGAATCCCAAGAAGAGATGCAGTAGAGCTGTAATATCTGACAGTGTAGACAGCACACACTCCTAACTGAAGGGACTCACTCATGTTAGCTAGTAATTTTGTTAAAAAACTGACAATTTGGCAAATACAGCCACAAACACACATTCAGACGTTCTCAGAACACCAGTTTCTCAAACGGGCTTCAAAGAAGAGCTACATTTTAAAGAAATACTGATCCTTAAAGTTAGAAGAGTCTGTATATTAAATCCATCTGCTTATGGGAAAGTCACAAATCTTTTTCTGTAAAAAGCTATCTCAAAACACAAAATAACACTGCCCTGAAACAGCCAGGTATTTTCCATCCACAGAGAAATCTGTATGCCCTCACTCCAGGTTCTGTTTACACACAGGTGTGCACAGACATATAATTAGCAGTTTAGGACCAATTCAATGAGAATTATATATCATCCTCAAGCATCTGGACATGATCTTGTCAAGCATCTGGACATGATCTTGTCAGAAGGCTGGGTTAGGGCTGCTTTAAATCAGTGTCACTTGTGGAGACATTTTACCAGCTTAAGCTACATTGAAATAAGTACACCACCATCTGCATATTTTCCTTTAGTTACATTTTGCTTTTAAACTGCTTTATGTGTAAACTTTCTAGCCCTCCAGCCCCAATTTAAGCCCTCAGAGCCTGCCCATACCTCTCACCCTTGTAGTCTCCACTCAGCCAGCCAGCACCCAACCCCATCCTTGGTAGTTGCCCAGCTTTTTGCCCCACCAGCATCACCTTCATTTGCTGTGTCTGTCTAGGGTGAGGACACCTAAGCATCAGCTGCAAACCCCCTCCCTTTGAACCAAAATCCACAAAAAACATCATTCTCAAGATATAATTTTGACAGAAATGTTTCAGCATTGCCTAAAAAAAGTGTATGCAGTAGCTTCTAAAAATGGATTAGGATGAATTTGTCTAGTTCAGCCTGATGACTGGACAATGAAGAGGATGTTGTGTCTTGAGATAGTGTTATCCTGATCAGTGTAAATTACTCCTCAGTTGTCACACAAGATTCTGAGCACACATACATATCAGGATATCCCTTGAAAATATGAATTACTTAAGTTGGGTCCTCCTGTAGATGTTTACAGCGTATGTTATTTAAGCCCCTCTTTTTCCCCTCCTCCTGAATACATTCAAGAAAAGTAAAGCTAGCCCCTCTAACACTGGCAAGCTATACACCCAAAGAGGTGATGGGGTAAAATATCACAGTACCGACACAGAAAGGTATCAAACCCATGTGCTTCCCCACAGGAAAGTTGGTGTGCAAGGATTTGGGGTATAAGGATTTGGAGTCTAAGCATATATTAAAAAATAAATGCCTTTGAGGTAAGCAGATTTGTCCTCTTTCTGACAGTTTGATGCCACGTACCAGGGCAGACCCTTATCTCAGTGGAAAGGTGGGGCCAACTGAAAGTTTCCTATTCACAATGGTGTTTAGAAGTAGATTGTTGTCAAGGTAACTCTGATATGAGCTTGAAATTTGTCTGCCACATATACTATGCACAGCATTTTGCTGCCAATATTTTTTTTTTTATTTCCATAAACTTCCGTGCAGATATGAAAGGTATGAAAGCCAGAACCCAACCATGGACGTAAGTACAGACAGTTATTGATCAGAATATAAAATACCCATGTATTCTGGAAGGTTTTGGCCCAGCTCTCTTCACAATTACCTTTTTTTCCCAACACAGGAAGTATTTTGCAAAGATTAAATTGCACATCCTAAGGATGACATCTGCTCGCCTTGATCTATGCTCATGGTAACCACATTGAAGATAACCAGACAATCAATGCACAATTAAGACATCTCTACTTGCAACCCTTCTGCCTTGTTAATAGAAAATTAATGTAAATGAATTAAAAATATAGCCACAAAGACTCATCTTACAACTTTCCTTGTAAGTTCTAGCACACAATACATATGCTCAGGGAAAATGCATGCAAACATACTCCCTACATAAAATACAAGCAAACTACAAGAAGAACAAAGTAGCAGGTACCTCCCAGGCAAAATGCTGTTAATTTGGTTCAAAAATACATTCCCTCAGATTTAGGAGGAAGTCCTTGGGTGACACAAGTCAGGTGTTGTAACTTAGAGTCCTCCCTCTATAAATCAAGCCTTTTGGCTGAAGCTCCCTACATAATCTGCTGCCTCTTACTCTGGACTCTGTCAGTCACTGCCAAACACATTAATTCTGACATATTTAACATTACAGTCAGACATCAGCAACAGTTTTAATGAGATCAGTGAAAATCATGGACTTACCAGCACACTTCCACCAGCCTTCGGCTGTCTAGCCAGGCTCACACCCATCCATTCATTATTTCTGTCTTCTTTACAGGTCTTTCCACAGAGCATGCCCCGAGAATTGCCTACAGAAAGAAGGGAAAGGCAGCAAGGCAAGGAGACAATGAGTTTTAAATACCCACCGAAGAATCCCAACAAGAAAAGATTGCCCATCAAACATCTGTTCTCCTTTCTCCCTTCATCCTGATTATTAGTTCCTCAATGTATTAGCTGGGGCAATGCTCACTCTTAATAGGCACCATGCATATACATAGTTGAGGACAGACCCTGTCACCACCAGCCAGCAGCTATTACAGCATGTCCACAGCTCCACTTGAATAAGCCATCAAACCATCAAGTCAATGGCAGGGACATCAGACTGCCTCCAGAATGCAACCAAAGCAAACATTACTCTTGAAAATGAGATCAGGGACACTTAGAAAAAAAATTAAAAAAAGAGGCCTAGATCTTTAGCCCTGTCAGGCAGTATTCATGAATCCATGACAGTTTACATTACAGTAGCAGGACAAATCACTTAGCCAAAACACTGTTTTAACACATGTAAGCTTCATAAACAGAAACTCTACTTGACTCAGTGTGAGTATGAAAAGGTAAACAATACTAACATGCCTTTTTTTACAGACACAGAAAGAAACATGTCGCCAAGAAAACCAAGATAGTAAAAGGCTTCAATCTTTACCATCAGAATCCAGCACAATGTTTTAAATCAGAATTTTACTTTAGGACTCCACCTTCCCCTGACTCCAACAGTGCATCAGACAAACTGAGGTCAATCCTGACCACAAGCAATAGTGTATAACCATGTCCCTCACTAAGAGCACTTTGGCACAACAAGGAAACTCAAGGAATGATTTTCTGCATATTATGAGGGAACCCAGAGATCAGCACATTGCTAATAACCCCACATATCATGAGCCCATCACTGTATTGCCTGGGGTCATCCTATGCACCCTTACTTCAGCACTGCCTGGAGCAAGCAGCAGCACTCCCAGTGACTCATATAGCCACCAACATGCTGCAAAGTCACACTGAAGCAGGTGAATAAAAGACAGCAGCTTAGGGTAAGCTGGGAAAAATCCACCTTTACTGGGAGGACATCAGCATCAGGTGGGATATTTTTTTTTAATGCTGAAGAGAATATGGCACTTTTGCTACTAGTGCTCAAAATCCAACAGGAAAAGCTGATGGCTCCATCTCAATGTCTTGGGGACAATTTGAAGGTTGTGAGAGGATTGCTAACCATGTGGGTTGGATGCTTTTTGGTTCCTTTCTTCTGTCCCAAAGCATCATAACTACCCACCTCGCCCCATATCCAGTTCTGTGCATCTTCTGTCAGGGTTGGTATGGACTCGACATTTAAACACTGCTCCTGGGGACTCAACAGAGGTGCTGTATTTAGAGTCTGCCTTGGGAGCACCAACCAAGACCCTGGAAACCAAAAGCAAAGAAACAAGTGATTAATTTCAGGAAAAAAAAAGAAAAAATACAACAAGACTCATATTGCCAGAGCTTTCTCAGCAAAAGCACTTTTCTCAGCAACCTTGTAAAATAATGACACTAATTCACAAACTGAAAACATCACACACAATAAAGGCATTTATCCCCAGTGAAAGCACAAATACTTTGACAAATTACATTTCCATTAGGATTGTAACACATTGAAAGTAACACACCCTCACAATACATCCCCCAAAAGCATTTAGGAAAGCATTAGGATGGACAACAGCAGCTGCATTCATTTTTCCTCAGTTTTAGTTACATCTCTATCAATGCAAAAACTCACAAGAACTGATACACACATCCACAAGAGGATGAAGTCTGAACCTGCATGTTTGCCAGCCAGCCCAAGATTCATAAGCTTGTTTAGGAAGTGAAGGCACCCCATTCTCAGAATATTTTGTGTAATTACAGCTTTAAAAATACAATAGTAAAAAAAAAAAAAACCCAACCAACATTATAGGAGCAAATCTCTTCCACAATGCATTGCTATTGATCAACATTTGTCCTTAAGGCTATGAAGACTTCACCTGGACTATTTATCCCACATGAGACCTAGTGTTTCTGGGAAGCACCAATGCCCAGCTCTGACCATATGGTTACTTAACATACATTTGAAAGATGATGAGCACCTTTCAATTACTTGTGTTAGGATCCAGTTAACTGTTTAACAAGCTGGCATCTATCTGCTCATGCCCTAAGGGATGCTTTTTGTAGAGGATCTCACAAGGGAAGACAAGTATTAAGGAAGCCCTTTCACCGGCTCCTCATTAAAGGGACAAACTTTCTCAACTGGTTGTGAGCCCAAAACTGGGCACATGAGGATGAGCAGGGAGGTTAAGCGGGAGGAAAGCAGCTCCAGGGAGTGCAGTGGGGAGCACCAGATAGTTAAGTATCAGTTCTGCAATGCTCTTGCACTGTCAGGCATAACAGAGCTTCTACGTGTAAAAAAACCTCACTGAAGTCCAGGGCTGGAACTAAGGGTGACCATCTCTAAACAGCTAAGGTGTCAGCACTCCCGTGCATGGACCCAGTCTGCTACTTCAGAGGCAACAGCTGACCAAGGAGACACTGGTCTTAGTTTAGCCACTAAAGGGATAAAGAGCTACTGGTGCAGTCAGTCTGCACACGCAACCCTCCCGTGGCACAGAGGGATAGCTCAGCACTAGCCCCAATATGAAAGAGTTCCCTATTTTAAACAACTTTTCCTTCATCTAATTTAAAATTCCATCCCCAACCACCACACATCATCACCATACCAGTAAACACAGGGAGACCCAAGGCACAATATGTGCATGTGTCCAGGGTCAGCCTGAGGCACCTCAAGAGCTTTTCCTGCACCAGAGCCTCAATTTACCAAACAACAGCACATCACTACTCCTTTCATACTCCATGGACATGGGATACAACAAAACTGTCCTGTGACACTTGAAGATATATTCACAAATAGAAGAGAAACCACTATGTTAAGTGACCGTTTTCTCTTAAGTTTTATGGGCTAAGCTGTAACATTTGCAGCACTCTGATGGAGTTCAACTCTTGCACTCCACAGTGCACGTCATGTTTTCACAAGTAGAAGAATCAATATCCAAAATACTTAAATTGCTAAAACCCACAAAGCCTGCACGCATTGGGGAGCTAGTGCAAAGGAGCCTAAAATAATAGCTCAGCATGGAAATCCCTCTAGCCAGGCAGCAGGCATAAAATCAAATGCCAGTCATTTCATTAACACAGGCAATGAATGCATGTCATTCACTTATCGACACTCATGAGGTCTAACAAAAATAAGTAGTACTAAACAGTTACAGGTTCAAATTGCAAATGGCAAATATTTCTATGACCTGTTATAACAACGAGATAATGTAAGCCACATTGACCTCCCGTTTAAAAGCTTTGCTCCGACCTAAGAAAAGTAAATATGATTCAGCAACTAGTGCACAATATACCTTGTGTTGCAGCCTGAAAGACAGAGATGATGGAGTCTGAATCACAAAGACTTTTCAGCTCTTTTTAAAAAGCCAGCTGGGAAAAACTGATAATGAATGACTTGAGTAGGCTACTGGCAAAGGTAATATTGCTGTCTTGAGCAAATATATCTTTCAAAAGAAAAACATTCATTGGCATTCCTTCATGTGGACTGAGCAGAATGAAGCAGCCAGTGATATGTACCAAAAGCAAATCTATTTTGGATTGTCCTGAATGTCCATGCATTCAAATTTGATAGTTCACCTACATCACACACTATGTCATCTTAGAATCTTGTCTCATTCTTTGACTCTTGCACCCAGAGCCCAACTGTTGAAAGCTTTGCAGATCCCCTGTTCCATCTGGCATGATCCATGCTCACATGTGCCCTGGGATGGTTACCTTCAGGGAAATGAGAGGTTTCCTATTGGTTCGCATGCTTTTTGGTATTTGCCACATACCAATTACTCTAGTTTTATTCAAAGGTTTGAGACTGGAGTTATTTCCTTGGTCAACAATAAGACTTGCTTACTCTTTCATTAGTTTCTGTATGTAATGGCTTAACTGTTCTAAGAAAGTCACCTATTTAACTGTCATGAGACTTTTCAGCAGACTTGGATGGAAGGCTCATTTCCATCTAAATATTTTGGGATTCCTTGAACAAAAACACCTGTTTCGTATCTCCTCTACATTTTTAGAACATCTTTGAAATATTTTGCAATTTCTGTGAAACAATGCTGCAAACAGAGGTGTTTTTCCTCTGGTACCATATCAAATCAGAAATACATTTCAAAACAAAGCCTTAGAGTCTAATACAGAATTCACACATTTCAGTGGTGTGGAGTCTTGCCTGGCATAAACACAGAAGATACAAATACAAGCAGCAGAAGTACAACCTTCCAACACATTCCAACTAGTTAGCCACCTCTTGTTCAAAATAGCCTGATTTTTGTGATACATGTTTCCAATGCTGCTACAAGACTACTTGGGCTGTCAGCAAGCAAGCACCAGCAGCTCTCCAGCCTTTTGCCAAAAGGCTTATGGTGTGAGTAATACTTTCTATAGAGATTGATGAGTGCAGGTTCTCACTACAACCATACTATTCTGTAGGAAGCCCCTAGAATATTTGTGAGTAGCTGCTGGAAGACACCTCAAAGGGGAAACTCTGTCAACAGAAAGATACTACATTCTGTGGAAGAGAACCTAGGGCAACAGGAGTGGAGTTTGGGGTCATTTTAGGGTCACTTTTGCTTGAGATGCACAGAAATCTCCAAGCAACAGCCTCATCCCACTGGCTCTGTGAACAAAGTACTGGGGTCTAAACCAAAATAAGGAGCAGTAGGTAGAAAGGTCATTTAACCTTCTCGCATTCACACTCACACAATCAAGGACAAATGCCTTCATCTGTATGGAGACACCTACATAGCTGCATGGCCAGAAACCAGCCCAGTGTAGGAGTTGCAGCAGCCAATATTAATGGATGATAAGAAGCTTTCTTGGCCACAGGGAAATAAATTCACAGCTCCTTAACATTGCTTCCTGTAGAACAGTAACAATCATTTCACTGGTAATTGACCCTCAGGACATACAGATTTGGAAATTAAGTGCTGCATTTAACAGAAGGAAGAGTGAACAAAAGTGCTGAGCTGACCGATGGCAGGCAGTGATGCCAAGCACATTAAGCATCAGCCTACAGCATACCAACAGTGATTAGGCAATCACAGCTCAAGGACTGGGGACTGTAGGTACCTCACCTCACTGCAATGTTAAGTGGCAGGGAAAAAAGGCTTTAAATATCCCTTGCATACCACAGCTGATTTCAAAAGCAGTACCAGAAGAGGGTGCACCACCATCATAGCCAAGTTGAGTTTCTTCCCTTTTGAGGTCTCTGTTACTTACTAAGCCCTTGAAACAAAATCCCCAGTGTTTCATTTCTTACATGAAGAGCAAGAAGTGCAAGAGCTAGATTATCTGTAACCAATGGCAGCAAGCTCAGGTTCCTCAAAATGCCATGGCAGCATCTACACCATCACCTGTTTAGATTACACAATTCAGCATGGTTCACTCAACACAGAGCCTCCAAAGGGTCAGTCTGTTCCCACACCTTTCTTCTGGCTGCACACAACATGCTACGACACATATCCATCACCATGAGACACACAACAGCCTTCACTATTTCAGAAGCAGTGCAATCCAGTAAAGAGCAGGACTGAAGGAATGACGCAACAGCACAGAAACCAGACTCATTCCATACTGTAAAACTCACAGCAGGACACCATGCAACTAAACTGACTCCATTACTTTTTCATGCCAGATCATTTTGCCAGAAAAGATAAAGTCATCACCCTGGACTCGATGAGGGATTTGAGGGTGTCAGCAAGAGGAGGGCATAAGGAAAGGAAAGGAGAGA
Source organism: Acanthisitta chloris (assembly GCF_000695815.1). Taxonomy (NCBI): domain Eukaryota; kingdom Metazoa; phylum Chordata; class Aves; order Passeriformes; family Acanthisittidae; genus Acanthisitta; species Acanthisitta chloris. The sequence goes on from NW_008668817.1 coordinate 96,859, forward strand.
GAATGAAGTAACACCTTATTTTAAAAAATTACAACCAGAGATTTCACATTATTAACACTTTTTATTGAGGCAAAAACTGACATTTGCTTCTTTTTAAAGTGTCTGGGGTCATTTCTCAGTCTTTTTTTGAGTCTTTACTGTAACTTTCAAAATTATATCCAGAGAACAGAAGCACTTCAACTTGTCTCTGCTGCAAATGCAAGCAGCCACCTGGTTCCTTACTCAGCTGAAAAAGGCAATAATGGATAACTGAGCAAACCTGTCAAGATTTAAAGCCACAAAACCCACTTAAGGAAGGAAAAGGAGACATTGTTAGAAATACAATAACCTTGGCACATCTGTGATGAGAAGCTTTTCTTGAGATAAAAAAATGTGCAAAACCAGCCCCTAAATGGAACCATCACTGCAATTAACTATTTCAGAAAAGGTCAAAGGCACTGATGTACTATGCTACTGTGGTGGAGGCTGAACTCCCATACTACACAATAAAATTTCTGTCAATGACTATGCAGCCATCTGGCTATTCACATTTATCTGATGTAATATTTCAAACCCAATATTCCCTCCTTTCTTTCATTCTGCAAGAATATTTGGCTCATACAAATACTGAAGAATCACTAGGCCCTGAATCATTTTACTGGAAACCTGAAGGCTACGGTCAACACTACAGACAGGTGCCTTTGTGGCACTGGAAAACAAAGAGTTGAAACAGTGAAGACCTAGCTATGACAGATATCATTTTAATATGAATATATACATACACACATCAGCACAAGGGTAGGCTACTGAAAGCAACACAGGTTTCATGATCAGAAATATGTCAGGTGACTATCAGGCCCTCAAACTATAAAGAGCAAGAAGCTCTTAACACTCTCAAATGCTTGAGAACATATTAACATATTAAGTAATTCTAGATGGGCAGGAGCCCTATCAGCCTCAAATATGATCAATCACAATTTTACAGGCTCACCTAGTGCACAGCTCACCAGGCACATCATGAATGTCCAAAATATCACTGTCTAAAGTTAACTTAGCTTCACTACTTTGCATGGCAGGGTACAGGCCAAACAGGCACAAGAAAACTGGAATCATAGCTGTTCCTAGGGTATATAAAAGTTATAAGAATAACTGACACACAAAACCAAACAAAAATCCTATGACTATTAAGAGGAGCTATATGCCATAATGGGATGAATATAAAACATTTTTAATGGGATTGTATATTGTACTGCACTGCCTGCAACTGGTAATCAGTTTAAACTTGCAACCAGAGACTTCATGCACTGAAAGGATGTATAAGATTCTCTCCAGTATTAATATAGCTTTAAAACAGTATTATGTAACACTGGAAGCCTTTATGCCCAGTTGAAGCAGGCATAGCTAAAGGCACTGACAAGGATTCAGCCCTTTGATGGTCTGAATGTCAAGGAAGATTGGCCAGCTCTTTTAAGCTTTCCAGATGTTAAACACTTTAAGTATCTATTATGTCACAGTGTGAAAAAAAAGATGTGCTTGCAATCAGAATGCCCATCCAGTTACAGAAGGGTAGCATCTTCAGAAAACTGGAAGAAGGCTGCATATTCTTCTAAGAGAAGAGAGATTTGTCATTGACCTTTAGGATGCATGCACAAATTGAGAACACAACTGCACACAGCAAACTAGAATCAAAGATAGTGTAAAAATACATATATCTCAAACTTGTTATCTCAGTGTCTGCTTGGAACAGGATTTTGAATTACCTGTGAAAGCAAACTCCCTGGTTCCTCAATGAAAAGAGGAGTCTTCCCATCAGTGGTGACAATCCCACCTTCATGGTTTCTGACAGTGCTGATGCTGACCTTATTAAGCTGCTGTTAACCCTTCTTTCTGGGCGTTAGGGCCAGCCACTTCGTCATTTAAAAACATTTAACAATCTTACATGTTTGCTGGTTGGGTTGGGCTTTTTCCTGGGTACCATAACCAAGGCTCCATGAAGCAGCTCTGTTCCCAGAAAACTGGAGTTTGCATAACTGGAACTTTTAATTTCAAGCACCAGACTTCTAGCACATGCCTGCTGTCAGACAGATGCCCAACACTGGTAGTCCAGCATGGTTCCAAACAAAGTGAGGTATCTGGGATACTCTCCTCCCTAATCTACCTTCCCTTACAAAAAAATTCACACTAGCCTAGCAGGTACTATCTGAAGATAATTCTTATTATCCATCAGAATGACAGACACCTATACAAGGAGCAACAAATTCTATCATTTTCATCCCACTAGATCAGGACTTCATGCACTAGATCAGCATTTCATTCACATCATTGTGAATCCCCAGCAAATTTGTGTTGAATACGAGATGCTTTCAGACTTTGCATCCTTTGTTGGTTACTGACCCAAGTTAAGCATTGCTTTAAACTGAGAGCTTTTCTTCTCCCAGGGTGCTTTTCCTCTATGAAGTCCTCTGATAAGTCCTTAAAAATGAATGCTCCATGAAAGCCACTATGGAAAAAGGCAGAGCATACAACTACTTGTGAACTAAACGGTGTGAAAGAAATTCATTTTTAAAGAACTGGACGCCAGCATGAATACATTTATTTATACCACAGTGCACCACAGTTCCAACATCAATAGCTGACTCGTCAGGCCATATCTAAGTGTAAAAGATAAAGACATGCTTTGTGGACATTTATTGGCAGCACTGGCTTGTACTCACATTAGAAGTGCACCAGATGACATCAACTAGGTTCAGTTAAGAGAAATCAGTTTAATTCTAACACAGAGCCTCTGACCCAGACAAGAGACAGACTATGCTCCAAGGCTCTTTTCAGTCAATGGGAAAACAAGAAGCTTGCCAGTTTGCATAATTCTTTGAGATGTAGACAAACTTTCTATCATCGTTTTTTTGTTGGGTTTTTTTCTTTTTGGATTAGATGTAGACAAACTTTCTATCATCTTTTTTTGTTGGGTTTTTTTCTTTTTGGATTAGATGTAGACAAACTTTCTATCATCTTTTTTTGTTGGGTTTTTTTCTTTTTGGATTAGATGTAGACAAACTTTCTATCATCGTTTTTTTGCTGGTTTTTTTTTCTTTTTGGATTACATAGACATTTCCTCTACGGTCCCTCACGCCAAGAGCGGGCAGACAGAGGGGACAAACGCCTCCCGATTTTGAAGCGCCTCTCCAGCCTCCACAGGGATTCTGCAGAATACAGGGAGATCAGCTCGGCCAATGCTGAGCCGCTGCTCCCGCCGGGGGTCACCGCTACGAGAAACGTGTCCCATTAAC
>NW_008668818.1:0-11820 GCF_000695815.1 Acanthisitta chloris
TTAAAACCTGATGGAATCTGTGTCTCCGGTTTCTTACATGCCTTTGAAAATCCAAGTATTTTCTGTTTCCTCCCATCATACCCTCAAGTTTCTTATATGCCTTTGAAAATCCAAGTCTTTTCTGTTTCCTCCCATCATACCCTCAGAGGCAGAGTGCCCAAACAGAAGCAGAGCCTGCCCTGTACAAACACACTTTGTGTTAGCATCATTTCACTGCCTCTGAGGGCAACAGGAAAATGAGCAGTGGGAATGGTCAAGACACTCAGACATCCTATCTTCTATTTATGGCTTGTTACAGCTTCTCCTCCATGTGTAATCACCTGCAGGACCCAAGAAGTGAAGACAAGGTGATGTGAGATTTTCTATGAGCTGGACAAAGTTTCCATGACCCATTTTTTGCTGAAGTCTGGACTACCACATCTCCACTGACATTTACTCCTGTACCAGCTAGATTGAAATTTGTTCAAATGCACATGCCCATTCTGGGGTCATTCCTTAAGTTACAACAAATAAAAGTCACACAGTTATGATGCCAAGTTTCCCATTTGGTTTAATGAGATGGGACAAATGGTGCCTTCATTATACTCCTTTCATGCAAAGTTTACTTTAGAAATTTTTCTTAATGCGTGTCAAATTCATTCAGAGCCTGCAAAAGCATAACATACAAGCATACAGCAAACCTGTGGTCCCCTTTTAGAACTGTTCAAATCCATGCTGCCATCCAGATGCTGAGGGCAGGATATTATCCACCTTTCTGCCTCCCTCATTACATTAGCTTCACTAACAGGTACAGGGAATCAAAGGAAGCTACAATACAAAACAGCATGTCAAGCTTTTCAAAACAGAAAAAAGAAAGTTATCAGGGCTTTCAGACTCTCATTATATTTTACCACCATTAACTAAACCTGTTTCTGAGACAGATGTATTTTATAATCCAATTTCTTTAATGAAGAGTTCAAATCCACACATTGTGCTAGTGTCAGGGACTGGAATGTGAACGTATGACTCCGTGTCTGTTTGACAAAAGCTAATTCATAGGAGTCATCTATGTGAAAAAATAAACTGCAATAGTATTCATAAAACATATTGCCCATGAACAAACTCATGGCAAATGTAGCCTGAATAAGCTCTCACCACTGCTGTTTCCTTAGAAAGATATGTCATTCCTTGAGAGGTACAAGTGGTAAGTGGCGCTGAGAGCTGCAGTGCAAATGCACAATGACTGGGTGCCAACAGTTCTACCAAAATATATTCCCCAGATAAGAGAGAAGTTGTCATCCAGAAATGCACAGACAGTATAGATTAAAAAATTGTTTTAACAAGGGAATCAGTGTCAGTAGAAAACAATGATAAAAAATGAGCAAAGATATAAATACAAACGTAGCAAATGTGTATTACATCATTCTGTGTTACTGAAGCAAAGATATACATAAGTCACGGGGGGGGGAAATGGTCAGACAACCAAGAGGGGAGAACTGTGTTCAACTTTAAAATGTCAGTAGTGAAAAAGAAGCATAAAAACCTGAGCCTGAAGGGACCTACATAAATGAGTGCCTGATATTTCATCCATATGCTTCTTTTTCTTTAGATATCTCTATCCTTTGTGCTAATTAAAAACTTCGTTTACACGTACTTTGTCTCCCTCTTTCTCTTTGCTATTTCATTCTGTTCTGTTCTTTATTTTTCTCTGTCATCTTTTATCTTTCCAGATACCTTTTAATTAATTTTTCTTTAAGGTCATTTTTTCTATCCAGTGCAGAAGTAATTGCTCTTTGTTCTTTTTCTATCTTTTCCTATTGTACTTTTTTCTTTTCTTTTTTTCCCTGTGTTTTTCAGAACTTCTCCCTCCTTTTAGAGAACTCTTTTCCTGCTTTCATGCTTCCCATTTTGTGGCTCCCTGTGCTCATTCCCTCTCTGCCCCACTCCAAGTTCTCTCTTAGCCTATCCCCTTTATCATCAACATTCTCACATAATCCCTTTCCATAGCCACAGAAATGCTGATTCCTGCCTCTTCTCAGACACACTCCTTTCTTGGCAGTCTTTTAGTCTCTAATCCTCTCCCAAATGCATTACTGCCTTGTCCTAGAACCTACTCACAATTGCAAACTCCTTTTCCACTAAATTTACTCGTGCTCGGGCTCATGCACTTTCCTCCACTGTCTAGAAAGAGGCATTAAATGTCCTGTCTCTGCTGTTGTAATTCCAGAACTCCAGAGCCAGGTTAGATCCTCAAGACTGGAAATTTCTATTCTGACAAGCTGAGCATCTGCTGCCTGGACTACAAGCTCCAGATCTGTTAGCCAAGACATGAGGCACATGGGTGTCTCTCTCCTGCTCCTTCTCAGAGGCAGACACTGACCAGATGCCATAGGAACATGTGGATGGATGTGTCTTACCTATGCTACTGTATGTATGAGTCTTATCATCAAAGTCCTTTGAAGACCTCATAATATTTGATGAGTATTTCTTGGCCCAATGATGCCACAAAATAGGGACATCAGAAGTGGGAAAGTAATGAGAAGGGTAAACAATGTGCCTTGGTTCATGCCAAGAACCTATAAGAGAGCCAGGAACTCAGTTTATTTCTGCTGCTTTGCCCTGCTGTCCTTCCCTAGCTAGACCATGCAAACCCTCTCCAGCTCTTACCAGTCCTGATCTTTGGATGCATATAGGAAGTCACTTATTTTTCTCAGAAAGACATGTAGCTCTAAACTCCTCAAACACAGGCAGACTTCTTTCTTTGTTCCTATACACTCCTCTCTTACAGAAGGTCTTCCCTACCTCTTGTCCTTTTCTGTATTCATAGTCTTCTGCATTTTTTAGTGCCACCCCAAACTCACTCACCACTTCTAGACTCCTTTTCCAACTTCCAGATTTCTTGAACGAATATTAGCACCCAGAAACAGCTCAGTCTAGCAAAGGGGGCTCAGTCTTGGGCCAAAAAGAAAAGCATAGCTTGTCCTAGCCCTGTGAGCATTGGGACCTCAGTAAAATTGGGCAGCTTGCTGACAACAGCCACCAACAAGGAAAGGTGACCCAGGCTGGATTCAAAGAAATAAGCAGAATAAACTCATGAAGGTTTTATTTGGGTTTTGGTTTTCTTTTCTACTGATTTGGGTAGGGCTGAAAGCAGAAGTATCACCAGGTTCAGGAAAAACACGTGGAAGACAGGAGCATCACTGTGACAATATTAGTAAAACCACATGTGTAGGCACCATGTGCTGAGGTCAGGTAAGCACTCCCTGGCACTAGCATGACTTTGGAGGCACCTATATGCCTTTTGTTCTTTTAAGCATGGCTTTCTACACCATTTAAATATGCATTTGTATGCAGCATACCACCATGCAGTCTGTTTTCAGACAGCTGGTTTTTATCTAGAAGTAGCCCATTGAATAGTCAGTGTGAAATATTTTTATGTTTTTTCATGACACACCTCCACTCACTCACTTTATTGGGATGTGCTCAGCTGCTGAAAATGTGCCTGAATACCAAAGACCTGTAAATCCAAGGAAGTGATTAAGAAAATCTATGACAGTTTCTAACATACCTTTATTACCTTGGTAATTAATTTTGATTGATTTGATGTAAGCAGGTCATTATGAGTGTTTTTTAATCAATTTACAGCTCAGAAACACTCATGGAGTTGGCACAATGACAGAGCATAGGGTAGGCACATGAGGTGGTGGTGCCTGGACTCATCACATGGTCATGCTGTGGTCTCAGGCAGGGTATATTCTTCAGGTGGTGATTCCTCCTCACCAGCTGGCTGCAGGAACAGTCACATGCCATCAGAAAGACCTATGTCTATTTTAAATGGGAACATGATCCTATTCCTACTTTTAGAATGTTGCTAGTTTCAGACAAGACAGGCATTTTAACTGCTTAGATAATATTAACATTTGTTTTCTTGCTGCTTTTCTCCCCTTAGTGCTTTGATCTGTAGAGGACTAGTTTGTTCCATTTCAAATACCAACAGCTAAGTGATCATCATGGTTTCTGGCTAATAAAGACCAGTTAACCCACTGACTTAGCATGTTGTTTCACTTGTCTTTCTTGTATTTTGTCTCCCTCTATATATCTTTCTTTTCTTTTTTTTTTTACAGTGAAACGCTTAATTCATGGGCACAAGGTTAATTCCAGCTATTCACTTCCTCTATAGAGATCTTCTGCAGCAATAGGTTTGGAAAGATGATGGGGAAACAAAGAGAGCCCTGATGCAGTACATAAATTAAGACATCGACAAACCAGCCAGAGTTTGTTTGTTCTTTCTAGTTAACATTCTTTCCCCACTAGTTCAACAGGGAATTTTAGCTGACTGTTCCTTTTGAGATGAGGCCCCCAAAGCCTTCTCTCCTGCCAGTGTCACATTACTTTCCTAGCTTTTTTACCTCTATTTATCTAAGCTACTTTTAAAATGTTTTTAAAGGAATCAGCAACCCCCAAAGTCAGACCTCTCACACACACTACCTTCATGTTCATTTACACCTAAAATTCATCCTTTAGGAGCAGAAGAAATATTTATTAGCTCAGGAAAAACACATGTATGAAAGCAGTCTAAGTGCTAAATGGAACCTGGTCACAGGGGAATTGCAAGTTTGGAGGCATGCTGCTGCCTACACTCAAGCAAATTCATACTTTCCTTGTTCCTTTTTTCTTTTTCTGCTCATGGTTATTACATATTACTATTCTTTACACTGTGGCAGCATCTAAAACCCAAATCATGATAGGGGCAACTGCGGTGCAAGACGCTTGCAGTCAAAAAATTAGAGCTACTAGAAAATAACTTGAGGGAACATGATGATCCCTTAAGCTTGACAGGTTCTGAAGAAGAGCTCTGATTTTGGAAAAAAAAAAGGTTTTTTTGACACAATAAAATTATAGGGTTTATTTTTTTTCCAGAAATAAATGTTTTGATGCTCAGTTTCAAAATAAGTTCGTATTTCAAAATATATTACATATCACTATATGCTATAAAAGTGAAACACGAGATAAAATAAAAAGGTCCGAATTCTTGCACAGTGCTTCAGTTTTAGAAAAAAAGAACAGTGTCATGCCTAACTTAATAATAAACTTTGTGTAAGTGCCCTTTTTAATTGGACATTTTGAATTTTCAGCTCTTTACTGCAGTTTGTAATAGAATTATAAAAGCTGAATCTTTCAAATATAGGGATGTAAAGTTTCTATGTTTTTGGAAGTGGAAAATACTTTGTGTTCCTGAGTGACATTTATGGGTCAGGAAAAGACTACTGCAGAGTTAGAAAGGAGCCAGTTACTGACTGACTGGTATGCTATCTTGTGTCATGTTTGCTGAATTAATATTTTGCTCTGATGCATATGTTTGATTTGAAGAGTTCCCTGCTCTGGAGATTTCATAATTACTCAGATATAAAGATCCAGATTGGAAAAAAAAAAAAAGTCATTTCTAATGTTCTGTCATGTTCAGCCAGAGCTGGTCACCAGCCACAGGGAATACAGCCTCTAGAAAGATCCACTATTCAGTAGATAAGGGCAGTAACTCACTTATTATATTTTCTTTTTGATATTTTAATTTCCATGCTGTGTTTCAGTGACATTGAGAGTAATAGTCAGGACAAAACAAACCTAAACAACAGCTTCTTGCTATTGCTCCCTAATAAAAGGAAATGTATCACTCACTATTGCTTTGACCTTTTGCAACGGGATGTAATGAAATGACATGAAGGGAAAGGGACATGCAGCTACTGAGTTTACACTTGAAAGACTTCATCACAATGCTCAATTGACATCTGTAACTTCCTCCTAAACAACATGTTTTCTGAGGTCAATGAAGGATGTTCTCTTGATTTCAGAAGGCTTCAGTGAGGGTCTTCAAAATTATTGCACTGACTACCTGAGTAGCCCTTGTATCTAATGTGAATAAATACAGAAAATGGATGAATGCAATGGCTGTGTGAAAATAAGTAAGTGACACTTCCAAAGACTTGACATTAAAATCACAGAAAGCAAAAAACAGACAACCCTTCAATGTGTATTTTTCTTTGATAAAGATTCCTGTTTAATTCTACAAAATACTATCGTATTTTAGGTGAATTTAACAAGCAATGTGATCAAAACACTTGTTAATCCTGTATTGTTCATTTTGTCTACTGTTAACACCACCCAGAGTCTAGGTCTATTTAACAGCAGACAGAATTATTGATTAGTTCTGGTTTGCATTTAACAATAAGAAAAAACCCAAAACATTCAGAGTTCTTTAGAAAAATATCCAACTATTAATTGCATACAAAAGGTAAGAAAAAGGAAAGTGAAAAACTAGTCTAAACACTTCAGAAATAAAGAACTTTCCTGGCTAAACAGCTTTTGGCAATTACAGTTGGTGGATAACTCTTCTGGCTGCTTTGTCTTTGATGTTCTTCTTGCTGCTGTTCTTGACATTTTGATGACAATTTGTAGCGAATCAACAACTTAAAAAATAAAAAAAAAAAATCACTTAATGTAATGCTTCTTTTTACCCAAATCAGGATTTTAAAATTATAATCTGAAAACTTTATAAAAGATCATTATTCCTTCTATGTAAATCAGAAAAAATATTTCTAAATGAAAATGTAATGCAAATTTACATTTAAAGAAATTTAAAAGGGAAATGTTGATTAAAAATACCATGAATAAATGGGTTTTTTCCCAATATGCTTGTTTTCATTATTGAAATAGGAAAAAAATTCCACGTATATTTTGATGTCAGAAAATGAGCTGCCCCCATTACAAAAAAAAAGAAGGATAATACAATATATGTCAGCAAAATAGCCAAGTCAGCTAGAGTCAGCTATAAACTGAAAAAAGTCATGGCACTGATGGGTGTCATCTATGTCTTCGTATTCATCCATGTAGCATGGATGTAGACCTCATCCTTAATTACCTTCTAGGTTGGACTTGCAGTGCAATACAAGGGAGAACACTGCCTTTCACTTCATTTTCATGGCCCTATTACCTGTAAATTTCCTGAACAAATTTTCAGCTGCCATTAGTAGACATCACTGCTACTTTTCTGTCTTTACAGCTGAGGTGCTTGGAGTGGCCAGATAACTAGGGGAGTGTTGGGCAAGTAAGTGGCAAAATGGTCAAGTATGAAAGTGCATCAACATTATTAAGTCCTTACAGAGAAGTCTTTAAAATTAATACAGAAATCCTGCAGGATCAGAGGACTTCTGCAAGCTAAATGAGGATTCTTACAAAGAAATCTAAGGGGTTTTTAAAGACACAGTCTCTTGTGGAATAGCTGTATACTTATGTAGAGACACTTCAGTTTTGGGATACACAAACAGTAAAGTTAGGGGACCCTGGCTCAGGCCCTCAGATGACATGTCCTATTGCAATGGTTTCTAAGACAGGAGATCTGCATAACCTTCATGTTCCCAATGAGAGAATCTACGTGTTCCAAGTGACTGGAGGTAACAGAAATGACTCTGGAGTTCAAGGTCATTTCTTCCATGCACTAGTGCAAATAAACCAAGGTCATTATTATAATCCATTATCCTGAAAGAACTAAAAGACAAGGCAGAAAAACTGAAGAATGGTACATAGGTGCTCATTTATATAAGCTTCCTTAGTTCCTTCCTTTGAGGTGCATATACAGCTGAATACCTGTAGATATCTCTACCGTGCACTTAATATTCAAATAAGAGATTATCTATAGTGGCTAATATGGCTATAAACAATATGTAACTTGGTACTGTATAAAAGCATTTTTCACTTGGATTGTTTCTGAGCCTCAGCAATTGCAAATAGGTTCCAGGAAGAGTTTAAAATTATCTCCTAATTGTATATGTAGTGTTTTAATAGGTTTTCAGACAATCCAAATAGATGGTATTTTAAAAGTAGTTTCTCTATTCTGCTGCGGCTTGGCAGGACTGGAGGAGACAACTGTCTGATAGAAGATGAGCTTCCACTCTGGAAAAACTTGAAATAAAAAGTCTGGAAACAATATGTATACAAACAGCAGATTATTTGCCAGCACTTTGTGGTATTTTCACTACTGAGCTTGTGGGTTTTTTGAAAGAAATGAGATTATTTTCCCAGCTTATGCTTGGAGTGGATTTCTCATTGAAGTCACACTCCAGGGTCTACAACCACAGAGATCAATTACACAGGATGGATGCCATGAGCCAAATCTCTCTTCCTGCAGAAAAAACCTTGGGAGATAGAGAAGGGCAAAATAATAAAGATGAAGAAAAGCACTGGGAAGAGTAAATGGTCAAGGGATAATTTCTTTTAACAATGCAGAAGCTGCCACAGCCTTCACAATGCTGCATAAAGGCAAACAAGGTTTCTTGGCAAAAAAAGTGCCTGTTTTCTTCAAAACCTTCAGTGGAAGGCTGTGTGTATTTGTGCACAGTAGAGGAAGTGCCATAGGCTCTTACCAGCACCACTAGAACAAGACCGAGGATTTCTCTTTGAAGAATAGGTTAAGTTAAAGCATTCTACATCTACCTCATCAAAAACTTCTATTGTGGATTGCTTCATGTGCACCATGCATAAAATAATCCCTCTTCTTCCATTTTGTCCTTGGAAAAGGTAGCCCTGACCTCTCCCATTTCCCCAACGTGCCAGATCAAAATTCAGATCTCCACTGTCCTCTTTTCCCAGCTTGGCAGACCCCTCTCCCTCACACTTGTCCTGTCCACCATTCCTCTCCAGCCAGAACTGAGCAGAGGCTTTCTGGTGGCTATGGCACAAATTTCAAATTAGAAAAGGAATATCTTTCAACCTGAGGAAAAGCAGATGTGGTGAAAGCTGAGGCATTTGTCTGGTTGGGCCCAGGAGTTTATGCAGACCCCTTGGATCAAACCAGCCATAGGAAGCTGGGGAGAGTGTTTAGACCCAGTCAAGACTAATCTGTCTTTTAAAAAAGATAGCATGTTAAGCTGAGATGAAGAACACTTTCCCTTTTCTAGAATCCTCTTCCTTTTCTTTCCTAGCTTCTCACCTCAACCACTCACTGCTTCAGGGAATTTTCAGGGAAGTACTTCAGCTCACCTCATTGTAAACTGAATCTACATCAAATATGTAAGCCTCACTGCATCTTACCTCAGGGTTGCCTTTGGAGGCTGGTATACTGGGAGGGAAAAATTAAAATGAAACATTTAATATTCTTTAAAAAGTCACTAGATCATTGTTTCCACCTTAGTGCCTTCTTAAGGGAAGGCTGCTCCTGTCCATCAGCATCAACAAGCAGTGCACTACGTAGACGCTAATTCTCAGAAATCTCAGGGAAGTGGATAAAAATAGAGGGAGAAAATGCCAAGTGAAAGTGGTCAATTTGAAACACTGGCATTCAATATTAGTTGGTTTAATTAATTGAATGTTCAATTACCCAAACACTTTGCCTTCTATTTTAATGCTGTTTCAAATAATAGGTTGAAAAAAAATGTCCAAGGCTAGGAAGCAAACAGAGAAGAAAAATTCCTTTTGGGACAGGAGGTAGGAAAAAAATCAGACATTTGTTAAGGAAATATTTCCCCAGGTAACATTCAGTTTCACATATGATTATTCACAGAAGACATAGGGTGGCAGTTCAAATGTACACATTGTTTTTCATCACTGGTTTAGATAAACAGTGCACTCTTATTAAACCATAATGAAGTCTGTCTGAGGACTGCCTCTGCATTAAATATTAGCAAATTTCTGTATTTGTTTGCCCTAGTGTTAAGAGGAGACTGCTGCCCTTGAACCTTAACATGAGGCATTCTTTCTTAGCATTTTAAAATAACACCTGCTTTTATTTTTCTTCTTAATATTTAAGAAGGTCAAATAATTCAGTGAATAGTTCTCTACATTCACTTTAATTAGGGTTTCGTAAAGTCAAACCCTGCAGAGGTTTTAAAACTGTGTCCCAAAGCACACGGACATTAAAACCAGGGCATGAACATTAAATACAGCAATGATGTGGCTGCCAAGGCACCTCACCTTTGGTTAACTAAATCACAGACAAGTCACACTAAGAGCTTTAGTGAAACATGACTCCAAAGTCAATGGGACCTATGTAAGATTAGGCCTGCAGAGTGAAACTATCCAGATTCTAAAGCACTCCTGCCAAAACCAAGAGGAGATTCAGCACTCGCTGCATGACAGCTGGATGGAAGTGTTTAGTCCCAGAGCAGTTCATTGAAGGCAGCATCAGTCTGTTCAGGAAGAGCTGTACTGAGGCTTTGGGTCCTGGTACAAACCATCTTTAACCATACATATTTCAGTAACCATGTGAACTGAGGTCAGCAGACTCCAACTTTATGTTAACATTAAGCACACACCAAAAGGCTGTACTGAACGAGAACCTCCAAGCTCATATTCTGTCAGCTAATAAAATAACCAAATATACTGTGAATTTTGGGCCTGGACATACATAACTTTCCTAAGAACAACCCACCCCCCCAACCTACTTACGCAGACAATATAATGCCACGCATTCCAGCATAGTTCTGCAAATCTGTTATGCAAGAACCATGTTCCAAAAAAACAGCCTCTGGCTATAGTGGTGCTGAAAATATGTTGTTGTCTTTTTTATCAACAAAAACAAGGGGGGAAAAAACCTTATTTGTAAAAATAAATGTCCAGGTTTTCATTTATACAGGAATGACTTTGTTGTGTGGTATGCCCTTCAATAAAATTATAGCTTAGGTCCACGAGTGTGTGCATGTTTTGAGGTCTTATATTGAGTCTTATCCTTCCTTCATTTTAAAGGTATTCAATATTGTTAACAACCAGGAATGTAAATTACAGACATACAAACTCATGTACATTGCCTACCTAATTTTACAACTCCTATTAAATGCTTTAATTACACACAATGGGGTATAAATAATAAGCCAGAAATGCATCTAAATATTTTTACAGCAACACCAGAAGCTATGAAACTCCTTAGAATATGAAAGGTCCTCACTGACAAAATAGCTTTCAAAAATTACAAATGAAATGTCTGTGAGAATTCAAACCCTTAGGTAGGATTGTGGGGGTTTTTCACAATTTTAATCCACTTTGCTCTACATTAACAGAATTTTAAAAGGTCTATGGTTTAAAGTTCTTACTGTTATGCTAGTGTGCTCACATATTAAAAAATACAGCAGAAAGCCATTTCTTTTACCTAATTATCAAGAGAATTAAATTATTGTACTTCCTTATAATAACTCAGAACTATCCCAAATGCACATATTTTCATTATTTGGTAGCACATTATTTATTTTTATCCTTTTGACCTTATTTTTTATAAATACATTCTAAACTTCTTCAAGAGTATGGAAAGAATATTTCATACAAAGCAAAGTAATTATAGTCTGAAGGTTCTGAAATATAACCGAAGTGTATCCCTGGGGCTATTTCCTGATAATTAGGTATGGCATAAATAATCATGATTAATTATGTTTCTGGATAGTCATCTGCCTCCAATGAAATATTTTTATCCCTGATAATGCTCAACATAAAAAAAACCCCACAACGAAGTGTGTTTAAACAGAATATTTTCTTAAAACTAATGTGCAACGCAGTCACACAGCCTATAAATGGCTTTGATGTTGCTCTGATACGTTGTGCCAGTGGAATACCAATTCTTCATTTCTGAGCACATTAAATAATATTGTCTGGCAACAAATCAAAATCCAGGAGACCACAATTACACCAAATAATTTGATGAGGTTTTGTTAAACAGATTTTGAACATGATCTTGATTTGCCTTTTGTCCATATTATTAAAGATGTGATAAATTGTTTACCTGTTTGTTATATCCCTTTGATTACAAATATACTAAGAAACAGTAAAAGCACATATACAGAATCGTAGAATCAGCTGGGTTGG
>NW_008668819.1:0-1108 GCF_000695815.1 Acanthisitta chloris
TTTGCTTTATCTTTACATCATCAGATGGACAGTCATAAGTTTGTTTACATGCCCACCAACTTACTTTCTCTGCCTGCATTCTGCTACTTGTGGCAGTGTTTGTTACTGCCAGTTCAGTGTCATTTTCAGGGCCCTCTCATTTGAGACACCAAGGGGTACTTTCCATGTATTGAAATTTTTGAGTAGACTCATGGACCATGCACTGTCCCAGGCTTCTATCTGATCTTTTTATCTTTTGTTTCACATTTCCATACAAGGGTGGTCTCTGTGACATTTTCTTTAATCTTTTTATAGTGTGGCTGTTGGGGCTTGGCTTGCAGAGGAGCTGTAACTTGAGCAATGTAACTTGAGCAATTGAATACATTTCCAGGTAAATGTGCTTGCTGTGGCAAGCCTGGTCACAAGGCATGAGACTGTCGATTACGATTTAAGAAAGGCAGAAGCCTGCTGTCGGGAAACTCAAATATCAGCGCCAGGGCACAGGGTGCGACGACATCACAATACCGTCCGACAGCTTATCCAGTCCTGGCTGTCTCTCAGAGCTTACTGCAGCCACAGGAGGAAGCGCAGACGTCGATTTGGCCGTGGGATTAGATACAACAGTTACTGATACCAAAGTACATGTGGTTCCGTCAACTGTCACAGGCCCTTTAGGATTTGGACTTAGTGCATTGTTATTAGGAAGATCATCAACCACTAAACAAGGTGTTTTCGTGTTACCTGGAGTCATCGATGCAGATTATACCGGAACTATTGGGATCATGATTCAAGTACACAACCCCCCGATTACACTAAAGCAAGGCACAAAAATAGCACAACTTGTAACTTTTCGAGCCAACGTGTCAAAAGTAAGTTCTAAGATGAGAGGCAATCAAGGTTATGGATCTACAGGAACCCCCACTGTTGCATTTGTTCAAGAAATAACACACCAGAAACCATACAGAGCTGTGGATATTGAAGGCCCGTAAGAGCCTGCCTCTATACAACAAGAAGATGTTACTCAACTCTGGTGCAGACGTAACCATCATTCCATGCGACTCCTGGCCTAAACACTGGCCACTGACTTCAATCAGTTCCACCGTGGTAGGAATAGGGGGCGCCTCTCCTA
>NW_008668820.1:0-38459 GCF_000695815.1 Acanthisitta chloris
AAATTTTATGATTCTATGATTCTATCAAAAGACTTGTTATTCAGTACGTAAGATTATCAGCCTTTACCAATAAACAAAGTAGTGTAGAGAGCACACATAAGAAAGGCACTTGCTTATTCTTCCCAATCCAGATGGGATATCCAAAAGTAAAAAGCACACAAAAGTGGATACCAACTTATCTTTCCACTGATGGGAATGCAGAGGGGGAAGTGCAGCTGTTAGCACACTCTCAGCATGTTATGGTGTGCATCTACGCTTACTCCTGCATTTAATCAGAGCACAGTAACATCAGCCTGAGGTCTGCCCCAAAGCCCACCAACACCAAGGAACTCAGCCATCTGCCTTTAACTGCATTTGCAGAAGGCAAAGGCCCTTACTTATATTTTTTAAGTATTCCAGTAATTAGTGAACATTAGGAAAGATCTTACTGTGTCACGAACTAATAACAAGATAATAACAATCATATGCTGCATAACTGCTGAGACTGATTATGTTACCATCTAATAAAAGAATTCTTGGTTGTATAATCGAAAGAACAGTTTAAAATTAACTAATTTAAACCTGAATGATTTATTGCAGCCCACCACAGCCAACATTTTTATTGTGCTACAAAAAATAAAAGCCATATAATGTAGAAGCAATTCTGCTGAAATACCTTGCTTCCAAATGTTATAATCTCCTCCTGTGTTATGCCTAGGAAAAGACAATCTCAGCAGAGAGGGGAATGTAGAAGAAACTCTGCAATTCCTTTTTACAGCCTGGTTCTCTGCCAGCCCTGAGGTCTATTCTGTGGCAAACCTCCCACTGCTGGGGTGTGAAGTGCCTGCAGCTACGAGGCTACAAGCCATTCTTTGAATCTACTTCACTTTTAAGCTTCTGGAAAATAAATATAAGCAACTGAGAAAGATACCAAAATCTTAATTGTCAGAAAGCGACTTATAACTGGAGTTCTGCAGTTAAGGATGTATGAGTCAGGCAAGGTAGAAGGGAAGGGGAGCACCTCAGCACTGTTTTAGGAAGAAAGAATGACCATCTGGAAAAATGCTTTACACATTTAGAAATCTTTTGATTCCTCTCGGCTGGATGGACTTTGAAGTTGGGATGAACAAGGCCATGAAACAAAGCAACATAAGGAGGCATCAAACATCACCCAAAATTAATTTTTCTGCAAATTAACAGAGTGATAAAAATGCAGAGAGTGTTGAGGACAAGGAGCAGGACAGAGCCCGAAGTGTCCCTATATTTCTTTGCTCACTTCAATGTCAGAGGAAGAATGGGAATCAGTGGCAATACCTTACTGGAAACAGATGGAGGACAGCTGAGCTGTTTGGCACTGTTTGCATAGGTGGTATGTCAGGGTAGGAAAGGGGCCTGTTGACCAGTGATGCAGGATGTCAGTCCCAGAACCTGCTCTAATCTCTTTCAGGGCTCAGGGCCAGTGAGGCAGAGGATTATGCAGCCCTTCTTGGCTCCTTTGCCTGCCTTGACTCCACCTCATTCTATTCACAACACAAACATTAATTTCCAGTACCTTCCATTTTTCTCAATTCAGTAATAAAGAGAAAAGGCATAAAGAAGGATTAAAAAAAAACCCCACCCCGTCACAAACAACATTACAAGCCTTATAAAAAATTATGTCAAGCAATATGTCAAGCAACAGGGACTCCTCACATGGTTAATTATTACAGGACTTACTGTACCTTCTGTTCAGACATTACTGCTCCCTCCTCCTCTTGGATGTTTGTTCTTGGCTTGCCATCCTCAGAAGTGCTCCAGCTCATCTTCTTCACACTGACAGGCACAGATGTTTTGCTGCCTTCTGTTGTTGGCTTGCTAGTCTCTTCCAAAGATTTCTGATATGCTGTTGATGATAACGTTTGCTCATCAGTACCAGTTGAGATTTGGGGCTTTGTTTTCAGGCCTTCTTTGTCACCATGTTTTCCCACATCATTTAAAGATTCCTGGATGTAGGATTTAGTTTTCGCCTCTGATGTGGATTCAGATAGGCTTCCATTAGTTTCTGGCTTCCCTGCTTCTTTGACATATGAGGTAACAGAATCCCGACATTGGTCCAAACTACGAGAAAAAGGAATAGACAGGTGTTCAGTGCCTCAATCACAGGCAGAAGGGCAAAGCACCAAGCCTCTTACTGAGCCTTCAGTCTTAGCACATACGTTTCACGCAGAGAAAAGTAGAATTTTAGATTCCACTTGCAAACATCAGTCTATTTAATAACCTTGTCTTTTGTGTCTGGCATCATTTCAGAAGCAATGAAAATATGGTGGACATTGGAAACAAAGCCTAATGTCTTATGTTAATTTCCTTCCACTTGGTGAGGAGGGAGGAAAGAGAAAAGAAACAATACACAAAATCTACCAGTTCCTTTGTGTAATCATGAGCTAAAGCCTCGAGGCACTAATTGTTAAACTCTTTAAAAAAGAGGTGATGAAAGTATCTGTTACCATGCAATTACCAGTAATGACCAAATAGGTTATGTTATTTTTCCCCCAAAGCACAACATCTGTACTCGATACACCATGCCTTTGAAAAGAAAGCCTTAGACAGTGCAGAGCGTCAATAATACACAAAGGCAAGGAAGGTTACTACAAGATAGAAGGATGACCAAAATTTTGCTTCAGATTACCTATGGACAGGTTTAACCTGTGCTTCTGATGCAGTTTTCTTTTCCTTTGTATTTTTGCTGTCTTCAGTTAAACACTATGACTGTACATATGAAAACATACCAGCTATTATCTGGCAAAACTCTTATAAAAGGTAACAAAGTGAATTCGTCTAGCTAGAAATGGAGATGCTATCTTCTTAAGGAAAACCTTTTACTTATACAAGTGATCCATGGCAGGGGGTTGGGACTAGATGATCTGTAAGGTCCATTCCAACCCTTAAATTCTATGATTCTATGATTTACTAATTGAACACAATATAAAATGTAGAATAACAATGTCTGCTTAACAACAGGAATCACATCAGTAGTAGTTCAAGTGTTTTACAGTCCTGATAGACAATCAGTTTGCTGAAATCAATGACCAAATTCCTACTGGATTCAGTAAGAAAGGATCTAATGCTGCCTGGAACCTTAAAACATCCTGAGTCAAAGTTGCAAAGGATGTAGACTGCTGACAGACACGTGATCGCAGTGCAGATAATCATTCTGTGCTGATGTACAGCTCCTGCAGACCTGACTCCTTCAATTACTGGTCATGGAAGCCACGTTCAAAGCAGGCAGGAACCCTCACCCAGTGGGTACCAGTCAGGCTGAACATGGGAACACATATTGTGAATGTTGAAAGATTAAGTAGGTCCAAAGGGAGGCTGGGAAAGCTCAGGCAAGAGAAATGCACTGGGGATAAATATACAGAAAGCATCCAGCTTAGCAAGTCATTAAGCTGAAGGCAAGTGGAGCTTGGGAAAGTGCAGTAGGCAAACAGCACATATGTCCACTCTCCATGCCTGGGCATCCTCTGCAGGCACTGCAGGGACACAGTGGGACTAGATGGCTTTGGTATCATCATTCTTACCTTCTTATGCCTTGCAACTCATCTCTTTAAAAGTCTAGTAAATTGACATGACATAATAGGCTTGAAGTAAGAGTTATATAAAGCGACAATTCAAAAAATCACTTATGGAAAAAGTAACAACTGTCTGACGGAAGGCAAAGAGATGCAATGGATAGGATGCCTGCTGAAAAGGTACTTGAGAAATAAGAATAATGCAGTACCCAAGTTTCAAATAATGTTCCAGATTCCAGCTACATCTATACATCACTCAGATTAAATAAAAATAGAAATACCTGTAAAGGTAACATGAAATATTTCTCAAGTGCCTATATCAAGAATGAAACCTGACAAATACACATTTTTAAAGACAAATATGCCTGAGGTCAAATCAAGTCAACCTTTTCTTTTAAATATAAATATAATTGACATATACTCATAGAACAGCAGCCTCTGCACTGCTTCTGGAGGTACAGGCAGGGTGGGAAAGCTCACTTACACATACACACACTCCAAACACAGGTGCTCACCTATCATCCAAGCGATCTAGCAGGCTACCACCTATTCTGCGTCCCGACGTCTGTGGCTCAGAGACACTTGACGAGTCAGGCTGCCAACCTGTAATTGAAGACATTTCGTGTTCTGCTTGTTGAACACCTTTAAGAATTGACCGTACTCTTTCTTCAGTCATCTCCTCAGACTCAGCTCCTTCTTCCAGATGAATGTCCTCAAACAGAGACTTAAACTTTTCTGCCGTCATCTCCTCATCAGTACCAGACTTTTCTCTCTCAGGCTGTTCAGTCCTTACTCCTCTTTTACTAGTCTCTTCACTCTGCCTTTGTTTAGCATCTTTTGATATCCCGCCATAACTACCAAGATACCGTGGAAAATCCTTAAGGTCCACTTCCTCCAACTGGCTCTCGCCTACGGAAATATCTTTGGGTGTTCCTTCTCTAGGCACTGAGAAATCGACTTTGCTGTCATCCAGTGAAGTGTCTTCTTCAGTCACCACTGGCGGTGCTGCTGCTGTACCATCTACGTGTCCCTGGGAGGTCACTAACACGTCACTCAGTCTACTGGGAGTTCTAAGGGGTGACTCTAGGCTAGAGGTGTCGCTAAAGAAATCATCCTGATGGAAAGGGGTGGGTGGCACGAAGCGCAACCCAGTGGGAGTTTCCAGTTCCACTTGAATGGAGGGATAACCTAAGGAAGACAGCACATTTGGACTGACTGGGATGAAGCATGGAGTAACAAAGAAGCAAATGCCAAATGATTCATGTGTTACATAAAGTATGAAACATCGGAGGAGGTGCAGGTGTATAAGAACCAATGCAGTTCTGATAGATTTTGGTACTTTGTCCCCAAGGGATGGAACAGAGAATGAGTACTGCCAGTGAATAGTACAGTGACACCAGTACTTTTGACTACTTTGTAAATAGTCTGTAAAGATTTCAGCCATTGTTTTTGCAGCCATGTTACCATTTTCAAGCTAGAGCAGATTGTCTTATGAGCATGCAATAAATCAAATGTGGACAAGGGTGGTTGTCCCTTTATATCTAAGACAATCTCTTGCAGCCATATTGTGTAAATCTTTATTTCCTTTTTTTTCTTAAATTTGGAAGTTTAATAAATAGATTTTAAAGACAGCACTGGGTGATAACATAAGACTGCCACTTTTTTTTCAGTAGGTATTACTACTAAAACAGGTCCACATTTTTAATATGCTTTTATATAAAAATACACAATACCAGAAATACAATGTTACTAATATATACCTCCAATTTAACCACAGAGTACCAGAATGGAATAGTTAAAGAATGAAGAACAGAAATGAATCCTAATGAGGATACTAAAACATAGTAGATCTAAATACACAGCAGGTTAAAAAAAAACACAACTAAAAAAAAAAAAGGAATTTAAAGGGATAAGAGAACAAAAATGCAAGGGAGAGCTATATGAATATTTCAGGTACAGTGAAGTTATATGGGTGAGAGGACTGTGGTGAGTAAGGAGATCTTGGTGATCTTGAAGACTGAGGTGATCTTGGTGACATTGGTACAATCAGATACACTGATCAAATAAAGAGAAAAGAAAATTTGATGAAAACATGAGGAAAAAAACATATGAAAGGATTCAACTGAATATACACATAAAAATGACAACAAACCCTTCAGTTCACATTCTGGCAAATAAGACTGGGCAACCTATGAAAGGAACAAACACATGCTGCGGGGTTAACTTGACATTGTGCTGCCTGCAAAGGGAGGTGCATTAACAGGGTTTGAGTGTTTTGTTTCCTGAATCAGCTGAGAGAAAGGCAAAGGTGGTCTGGTCTTGGTGAGGAAAGGAAGCTTGAGGAAGGTTCAGAGAAGAGGAGAGACAGAAAGCAGCTGCAGAGAAGCAAATTTTTTTTCATAGAAACATTGGTGCTACTACTAAAAGGTGCAAGCAACATTTCAAGAGCAACTTTCTTAAAATGTCAACAGAAAATTATTTCTGTAATGCAATGATTCAATGACGAGCAATGTAGCTCAATAATGGAGGTACAGTGAGCTCATATGCTCTAAAGAAAAAAAAATCCTACTAAAATACAGAGGCAGCCCAAAACATACTTGAACAAATTACAAAAGGCAAAGGAAATGTTACTTACAAAAGAAAAATCTTATTTAAGGAGCTATTTAGAATACATGTGAGAAAAATCAAAGTAACAATCCAGTTCCTGTTATCTAACATTCAAAATAAGAACAAAACACCGTTCAGCATCTTCAACATACTGATAAACAATAAGCATTCCTATGGAAATTCTGTTTTACAAGCAGAACTTCATTTATCCTTTTAATTTGACTCAAAAATTAACCTGCATAGTTTTGTTCTCAGTTGGTACAGCTTTCGTGTTAAAATTTAATTACACAAGTTTACCTATTAGTAGAACAAAAAAGATATTCTCTCATGCACTAATAAAACATTTTCTTATTTTTCTGCTGCCATTGTAGAAATGGCCCAAGTGAAAATCATGAGGCAATTGATGTTCACAGGTCTCACAGAGGTTTGGTAGTAAATTGGACATTGATTTACTCTATGCAGTTACTAAGTACTTCCTTCCCCTTTGCTCTTCCCTTTTTTTTTTTTTTTTTCCCCTCAAAGAATTCTTACTGGTACTTATCTAGACAGGAAGCCAAAGAACACATATATATTTTCCAGGTAACTTGTAAAGCATGCAATACCAAGTACATGAAGAATATAAACAGGCAAGCCTCAAAGAACAGCTACTGCAGGAGAAAAACTTGGTCTTGTCAACTGACAATGAGGTCAGTGGGAACAAATTCACTCAGGCAAACATTTGTGGGATCCTGGGTTTATTCTTTGAGATATTAATGTGCAAGCTACATATCTCCATAAATTACTTGGATGCAGGACTAGGAGGTGCACTAAGCAAGTTTGCTGATGATACTAAATTGTAAGGAGCTGTTGACTCCCTCAAAGGCAGAAAGGCCCTGCAGAGAGACCTTGATAAATTAGAGGGCTGGGCAGCTACCAACCCTATGAAGTTAAAAAAATACAAGTGACAGATACTGCAGGTGGGACAGGCTGAATGTACATATAGACTGAGGAACAAGATGCTGGAGAGCAGTCCTGCAGAAAGGGACCAGGGGATCCTGGTCAGTGGCAAGTAGAATATGACTCAACAGTGTGCCCTGGCAGCCAGAAGGGCCAACCATGTCGTGGGGTGCATCAGGCACAGCACTGATGGCCATTTGAGGTAGGGGATTGTCCCACTTTGCTCTGCACTACTGCAGCCTCACTTTGAGTCCTGGGTGCACTTTTGGGAGTCACAGTATAAGAAGGATATAAAGCTATTAGAGAGCATCCAAAGGAGGGCTAGAGGAGAAGTTGTGCTAGGAGCATCAAGGTCACTTGGTCTGTTCAGCCTGAAGAAGAGGAGACTGAGGGGAGACCTCATAGCAGTCTACAGCTTCCTAACAAGGGGAAGCAGAGGTGCCACGACCTGAGGGAACAGCAAGAACCTGTGTCAGGGAAGGTTTAGGCTGGATATTAGGAAGAGGCTCTTCACTCAGAGGGTGGCTGGCCACTGGAACAAGCTCTCCAAGGCACTGGTCACAACCCCAAGCCTGAGAGAGCTCAAGGAGCATTTGGGCAATGCTCTCAGGCACATGGTGGGATTGTTTGGGCTGTCCTATACAGGGCCTGGAGTTGGCTCCATGATCCTTGTGGGTCCCTTCCAGCTCAGGTTATTCTATGATTCTATGATATCCTGCCATGAACATACTTTAGGAGAGAAAAAACCCTTTACACATTTAAAGCAATGGTTTCTGTAGAACTTACAGTCTTTCTTTAAAATCTAGTTTGTACAACATTATTATATTACTGGACATATCACTGAACTAAATATGACTATGGAATTTAATTACCATCAATGGGATCATGAAAAACATTATTTTCATCTGCAAAACTTCTGGTGCCTGAAATATTTCCATAATCAAATATTGGTCCTTCCAACAGGGTCACAATATCTATTCGGTTAATTTTTGTCAATACAGAAGTTAAGGCATCGGCTGGAAAAAAAAACCAAAAAGAAAATGTCAGAAAAAAGTTCAGAGTTGCAGAACTGTGTAATCATTTTTCTCAGTTACATTCACATTGATGGCATGTCCCAATGCCTCTGATTCTAACAAATGAGACTAAGTAGTCAAAGTAGTTGACTAAGTAGTCATTCAACTGCATACTTATTCAAGATACACATCTATTAGGAGTCTACTCTCCCATCAAGTATAATTATATTACAACACAAGAGGCCCAAAGAATAAGGTCAGAGAGTTCTTAAAGAACATATTTACTTACTACTGAAACAAAATATCCTTTTACTGGAGCATAAAGGGAGTGTAAAAATCCTTTTACCATTCTGTTTTGAGGAACAACAGAATAGGGAGTCATGTAGGTAATAATGCATGTAAAGCTATTCATGCAGTGCATAAGAAATCTCATTTACAGTAATCTTGTTGTGGCAACATAGTAATACTGGAAATTACTTCTACAGTGAAAGAGATGAAAGTAGACTCAAATAGTGCATAGGAATATATGGATCAGAGAACGGTAACAAACACAGAAATCAAACCCTCTCTCCCAATCTGAGCACTTCGAGTGCAATGCACAGCTAAACCCAGAAGGATCAGCACAGAAGCACAGTGTCTTCATCACTCCTTACAGGAGGAGGTTTACTCTTTTTTCATGACCTGCAATACTGTAAGACTGCCTAACTTTTCCAGACAGTCTATTTCCATATTTCACATCCCTTGCTACTTGAAACCTTTCCCTAATATTTTCTTTCTGGAATTAAAGTTCATTAGTTGTCCCATCAATTAGGGATGTGGAGAACAGATTATTTCCTTCTGCGTATATAATGAATAAATAGGACATATTTCTGACTTCTGGTAAAAATATAACCAAAACATTTTTGGGGTTTGTGAAGGACATTTGTAATGTTTTCTTCAACTTGGCAACAGACGAAATGGGCCATAACTTATGGACAACAAAAGTAACTGCTTGAACTTACTTGTAGCATTTTTCCCATCTCTGGTAACCCATTTTTTTAATAACATGAAGCTTTGAGCAATAAGAGAATTTGGGTTTTCTACTCGGATTTGATTTATTTCATCCACAGAAAAATTCAGTTCTCTTGCCAGTTCTATAAAGACAAAAAAAAAAAAAAAAAAGCAAGCAAGAAAATAAACCTCAAAACACCAAACAAAACACAGATCTCTCAATCATCCTGTCAGGCTTGGAAATACTTCCTTAGATCA
This sequence comes from Acanthisitta chloris, assembly GCF_000695815.1. Classification (NCBI taxonomy): domain Eukaryota; kingdom Metazoa; phylum Chordata; class Aves; order Passeriformes; family Acanthisittidae; genus Acanthisitta; species Acanthisitta chloris. The sequence continues at coordinate 9,332 of NW_008668820.1, forward strand.
CACAGATGTCAACAAAACTACCTGACACAAACTTTACAGGTAACAATGAACATGGCATTATATACCCATACATTAATTTCCTACGACATAATTTTGAATTTCAATCATCTCTGTGAGCTATTATCATATTTATTATACTCAGTAAGCCACTTAAACATGGTGAAAAAACCTCTTTGGAGACTGCCTCATGACTGCTAATTTGTAAACTCTGGGGTTTTTTCTGGTGTCTGTTACTTGTCCACGTAACTTGTCCCTGCGCAGTTGTGCACTAGTGCTGCTGTCAGCTATGCCCAGGGTGCTGCAGCTGTCAGCCCACGAAGGGCCAGCTCTGCTCACCAACATACAGAGGCATTGCCTTGCTGGGGCACTGCTGGGCTCCCTGCAACCAGAGCTTTGGGGAACCTGCTGTCCAGTTTCAGCAGACAGTCCAGAGGCAGCCCTGACCCTCAGCACATAGAGCCTCTCACTCCCTGGAGGGAAGATCTTCAGAGGAGAACGATTTAGCTATTTTCCCTGTGAGTTTCTCTTTCATTGCAAGACCAAGGGATAATTTTCTCTTAGGCATCTTTGCTCAGCAATGTGTTGCATGTTTTGGGAAGCTCACTGAATTTGGGAGAGCCTGACGCAGTCTTGATTCAGCTTTTGGTAAAAGACTACCTGAAAAGGCAATAGCAAAGACTAATTTCAGTATTAAAGCAGAAGAGCTTACCTGTCCAGCTAAGTCCTAGGTGATCTGCTACAATTGCCATCCTTATATCTGTCCGTTCACATGGACTCTGTGGACCTGTGATTTACAATTTCTCAATTAAAAGGTTTTGCACAGAAAGCCAGAATACTGGATAATAGTTTATTATAAATAATGGCTTTAATTTGACTAAGTTGACAGTGCTTATACTGTTTACTAGAATGGTTGTGTGACCTAATAACCTAAAAAACAAAATTTTTTCACAGCTTTTAGATTTTCACCTGTGTAAAGCCAAATGTAAAACTACATGATGTCGTGTAATGAAATCAAACATGCTGACAATCTAGCTGTTAGACTGTACACAAGTTATTCAATTACTGGTGAAAACCACCAAGACCAGATTATTGTCTATTTTCTCTACTTTGACAGAATATATTTACTGTCACAAAAGACAAGTTTCAATTTCTGAGTTACATCAATTTTTGAGTTACATGAATGTCTTTGGCATGCTTCACTAGCTTTCTACAGTACAGGATTTGTTTGAAGGAAGAAAAAAGAGAATAAGACAGCACATACAGATGACAATGACAGAATGAAAACTACAGTTAAGTCACTCCACAGGCAATCACAACAGTTCATGCACTAGGATCAACAAGTTGAAAGTTTTACAAACTAGGCTTGATCTCCACGAAGTGAGCCATGAGAGCTCCAGAAACCTGACTGCCTTCATTCTCACCAGTCCTCTTACTCCTCCTCCTCTCACTGTCGGCCTTTTCAATCTTTGATTTTATAGATGCTGCCTCTGTTCTCATGTCTCTAGCAGACTTCGGTGTAATGGAAGGCTGGTAAACTTGAGTAGCTTCTGATAAGGATGTGTTCCTTGATGTACTGTCTTCTTCATCATCAGAGACCTCTGACTGCATCTTTTTCTCTTCATCAGATAGACGATCCACAAGCTTTAATGTCTCACCACTAATTCCCTTAAAATATTCAATAGAATGTTTACATACCTCCCTAAGCTGATTTTTCCTTACTTTAACTGTTGTCATGGTGACGGAGGTAGATCTTACCTTTACTGGTAATTTAGAAGGAAGTTGTTTTGGTTTTTCTTTCTCTACCTGCTCTTGTTTTGGCACGGCTGGAGTTCTTCTAGCTAGAGTACTCCTATGTGTATCTTTTACAGGAATCCTAGACCTTGCTTCTAGACAGGGAGAGGAATTACTTTGCTTTGCTTTGTCAGGCTTGCTAGCCCCTCTCGCTTTACTCCCTGTATTGCTTTGGAGATTATTTTGTGAAAAGACTTGTTTTACTGAGCTGGCCTTTACAGGAAGCTTTGATTTTCCTCTAGCCCCTATCAACTCTGTTGACTTTTGCTGCTCTCCATGTGGCTTTTGCTTATCTCTTACTTTGTGTCCTTGTGTTGTCCCTGTACTTTTTTCTGAAGTGCTTTTCGCTTGATTAGCTTTCTGGAGGGAACATTTCGGTTCCAAATGTTCTTTTAGCACTACATTACAGGTAACATCATCTGTAGGGACAGCAGATGAATCCAAATTGTTGTTGTTATTAAAATTATCTTTTGGAAAATCAGTGTTTTCTGTTTGCCTACAGCTTGTCTGGCTAGAAGCTGAACTCGCAATCACTGCTACAGTTTCATTTTCTAATCCCTGACCATTTGGCATCACAGCTTCTATCTTATCTGTCACTTCGCCAGGGCCATCTTTCTTCAGAGTCATGGTGGAAGCAGAAATTCCCATTTTAATTGGTGTGCGCAATTTGGGATCAACTTTAGAAGCGTTTACTGCTGCCGATGATTTCTCCAGTGAGTTACTACCAAGTGTTTGTTCCATGCAATCTCCACTGGCCTGGATGCCGGGCATATGTTCAACTGCTGTTGTTTCTACTGGTCTCTCTAGGTCTGTTTCTACAGTGTTGTCCCCTGCCTGTGGCTGTGTGGTGGCAGTGACTGTACTTTTATCCCCTTCCCCCTTGTCCCCTGACTTCCCTTCAGAAGTATGCTCACCAATCTGAAAAAATTGGAGTCTTTCTTCAACAAAATCCCTCTTGCTCATGTCAATTGCACCACTGCGAGTCATCTCAAACATCTTCCCTTCATGAAATGGGAAGGGGTTGGGCTCACTAGTTGGTGTACTTTCATCTGTTGGAGTTCTGGCTGGAGTTGTGTCAGGTGTTGTTGCTTGAGATCTGTCTTCCACTGCCAGACCAAATGGCTTAGCCTCATCATCCCTTGATTTAGTCTCAAACACTTCATCGTCACCTCGGTTATTGGACCACGGATCAAAATCTAGACTCTTGGTGGCCACTGTTTTGAAAGGTGTTGCAAATTCTTCATCTACTTTGTAACTGAAATATGAATCAGGAAATAGAGTCCTGTCAGGGTGTCTGCCTTCCAAAGAGAAAAACTGTGCCCCTGACTTCTTATCATTCTTATCTCCGGCCTTTTCAGAAGCTGGACCCTTTGAAGGTGTCTTGTCTTCTTCAGGGCCTACCTTGCCTTCCTCCTCAATGACTTCAAGCTTACTCTGGCTAAAGCAGCGATCAGTCTGCTTTAGAATGCCTTCTGTAGTCCATACGTCCTTTTTGGTTTCAACTGCCGGACCTGCAATTTTAGAATCACTCTCAGTTAAACCATCATCTTCATCTTGCAAATCATAACCGTCAAGAGAGTCAATCTCTGTTGCATCGGTATCATGGGAGAATTCTGCAGTGGTTGCTATGGAACACTCTGTGACAGACTGGTCATTGTTACTCCCATTTTGCACTACATCATTCTGGGGTGAATCAAGCCCAGTGTCAAACTCATTAGGTTTCCCAGAAGTGGGATGTCCTAACTCTTTCTGTTTCTCAATCTTTTCAGGGGCTCTGGGTTTTGAGGTTTCTTTCTGGTCATCTTCCAGCTCTTTCAGTTTGAACGTGTACTTTTTAAGTGGAACAGGTTGATAGAGAGATTCATCATCACTGGAGTCACTGACATCAGCTCCCGGTGGCACCGGAGACGGCGGCTGTACTCTTATGACAGGTTCAGCCAGCTGGCATTTGTCATGTTCGTCTTGCAGGTTCACTTCAGTCATCTCCATTTCACTCTCAGTGGAATAATGAGGCTTCTTTTCTGACTCGCCTTGATCAGCATCCAGTGGTGGGGGAGGAGGGAATTCAATATAGGCAACTCTGTTACCTTTGGGTCTTTTGTTAGAGTCCTTATTTATAAGACTAGGTAACGCTTTGTCAACCTGTGGTTCCTCAACCTCTGCCTGTTTCACAGATGTTGACTTAGCCTCTGCTTCCTCCTCTGACTCCTCAGAAACCTCAGGTATAGGGCTGGGCTTGCCTGGGATATAAGCTATTAGTGAGTCGGGTGTTTTAGATGTAAACTCGTAACTCACTTCCTCTGAACTCGGTGTTTCTGGTGTTAAAGGGCTTTTACCAGAGCTGTCTATAAAGGACACTTGTTCTAACGTGTCATCTTCTGGACTACCTTGTGGAGAAGGAGGTTGTTTTTGCTGTCTAGCTGTGTAAAATGTCCCCCTTGTCTCTTGTACTGTCTTACTCTCCTGACTGACAATTTTTTTAATATTTCCTTGTTGCACCTCTTTCTCGTATTGCTTTCCTACTTGAACAAAACTGACATAAACAGGTAAGGTCTTAATTTCTTTTACTCCTTCAGTGCTTACTAGCGGTGCAACTTTATCCAAGTAATCACTGGCACCGGGGTCAGCTAAGTTACTTGAAGGAAATTCCTTTCCTGGGCTACATTCTAAAGAATCTGGTGATTTGCTAGGGGATAGCTCTGTTTCATCACCAGGAGGACTTAGGCCTATTGAGCTCTGCTGCTTGGTAACTTTTCTGATTTCTGAATGCTTTATTTTTTCATCTTCCACATAATCAATCTGTCTTTCAACTTTCTCCTTAATCACAGCTGACTGGGATACTTTAGCTGAAAGTTCATAGACACCATCAAGCATGGCTCTCTTCTCCTCAACAATTCTGACTGGAATATGGGACACAGCAATTTCTTCTTTCCTTTTGCATATTTTATCAGCCACTTCACCATTACGTTCCCCCTCCCTGACAACAAATTCTCTGTATAAAACCCTTTTTGAGGGAGATTTTACAGTCAGTTCCTTCACTTCTTCTGAATGAATTCCATTTGTGGCCACTTTGTGCTCAGTCACAGTGATAAATTCACTTTTTTTGTCACTTTTAGATTCAGCATGATCAACATGGTTTTCTTTTACTGTATCTGGAACCAGAACATGCGAAAGTTTTTCTTTTTGAGTTTTATGGTTAGAAGTTCCAGGACTTTCCCACGTCCTATAGATTTTTTTGTCCCAGTGTCCCTTCGTTGTTGAGTCTGAGCCATACGCCAGGTCTTTTGCCTGCGGTTCTGAACAGTGTTCTGGCACGCCTTTCCTCATCTCAGTTCTTGGCTTCTGTGTGTCTGAAGCATGAAAGTCTTCAGTAGCCTTCCCTTTACCTGGAACAAGGTCTTCCTGTATTTTCACCACTTTCTGTAAAGCTGTGCTCCCATCAATGACCTCTACTTGCTTTGCATGTTTCTCTCTGGAATAAGACTGATACACTGGTAACTTACTTTCTTGCAATTTCTTTACTGGAATTTTGGACTGACCATCCATCTTTTTTTCTTCGTGAGTTATGTCCTTACTCCTTGAACTTATACCTTGTTCAAATTTAAGCCTAATGGAGCTGAGCTTTGATTGCTTCAGCTGAAATCCAGTCTGTGAAGCCTCATGTGCTCCAGTCTGCTGAGCACTTCCTTTGTGTTCCATAGATCGTTTAGAGTCCTCTGCAGGTTGCACATATATCCTTTTTTCAGGACTGCTGGGCAAACTGGATGCTCTTCTTTCATCCACCTTGGGAAAGCATTTCCCATCATGTGCATACTGCTTCACCTTACTCCGTTCATCCCCGGACGATGGCAATTCAGAGAGCAGAACTTTCTCAGGGCTGCTGCTGGCAGAGCTCTGGCTAGAATGTATTTCCTTGCCATTTTTTTTATGCTGCTTTTTCTCTGGAGACTGTAGCTCATCATTCAGCTTCTCTGTTTTATCCCGAAAAAACTGTGATACTTCGGTCAGTTTTTCTTCTGCCTCTTTAACAGTCCTGTCCACCCTGTCTTCATATATCAACTTTTCTCTACCTCTGTCTAGTCTGTCCTCAGTAAAGCGCATCCACATCGCATGTTTTGGACTACTAACATCTCCAGTATAGTGTAACACTGTCACTTTATCATAATGATCATCTTTAGACATTTTACCTACACCATTTTCAGATACATCTTTATAGATTTTGGAGAGAATCTCTTTTTTGGGGGCAGTAGCTACTTTTTCTCTGCATCGTTTATCAGTCCCCTGTAACTCTGCACTAAGGGGTAGAGCATGGTCAGTAACTGACTCCTCAGTATCAGAATGAGACACATCTAGCTTTTCTGAAAGAAGCATTTTCTCAGCAAACCTGTAAGACTCCCCTCTTAGTTCTGACAACTCATCATCATGGTATTCTATTGAGTGCTGACTCAAAAGCTTCAGTGTTTTGTAAGAGTCATCAGACATGAGTTGAGCAGAACTAGGGCGACTGTCTTCTTCCTGGGACACAGGAGTGTTAACTCTAGAGGATTCCAGATAAGAAGGAAGTGACTCTTCAGCCGTGAGCTCCTCTTCTTCTTGCTGACCTTGTTCGTCTGAACAAGGAAAAGCATCATGTTTTTCCAACTCTTTTAAGTTAATATCTCCCCGAGGTAAGTCTTTCTGATATACATACATTTCCTTTTCTGGATGCTTTTTTGTTTCTCTAATAATGACTTCAGTAGGTTCAGCCTGATTACCTTGTTCAATATGGACCTCTATTATTCGCTCCAGTTTGGGTTTCATTTTGCTGTCCTTCTCTGCATGTTGTGGCGAAGTTTCAGCACACTTGCTAACATCGGACGTTACTGATGATTTATGTTCAAACAGACCTGCCAGTTCTTTGGAAGGATCACGACCAGACTGAAAGGCTTTCATTATGTCATGAACAGACATTGTTTCCTCAATTCTTTCAGATGTACTTTCTGTGCATGGAGGTTTATGATAAACCATCCTTGTGGTCGTAGTGATATGGGTTTCTTCTTTTACTCGGACACCTTTACTAAGGACACACTTATGGTCATCTTCTTCACTGCTGCTGGCTTTCATTTGAAAAGCTTTAACCTTCTCTTTAATAGACCCAGAAGGTTTTTGCTCCAGCTCCATAAACGTAGGGGTAGGTTTGGAGGCCTGGACCTCCTCTGCCTTCTGCTCTGGCATTTCGTCAGATGACGGTTCGTAGCTGCGGATAACATGAACCACTTCAGTTCTTGTTTCTGTAATGACAGGAGGGATGGGCACATCATGGAAAAGTGGTTTTGGCCCTGTGCTTTCAGCGCTTTGTGGGGCAGAAGGTGTCTTTTCACTCCTTGTTTCAAAGCCACTGTCAGATAAGGGACTTTTATCTTGATCATGTTGAGAAAAGTCATCTGGAGACTCTAAAATAGTGTCTGTTCCAAAAAAGGAATCTGCAATTTTACACAATTCCTTTTCCGACGTTGAAGGCCTCATGGAGGCTGGAGGCATTTTAAGTTTATGTTCCTGCAAAGCGATAGCTGGTTTTAAAATGCGCTTTTGTCTCTCTTCACCTTCTTTTTTCCCCTCTTCAAACTTGTACTTTATGTTTGTTATTGAACTGCTACCGATATCATTTGCTAAGTAATCAATAACTTTTGACAAGCTATAATCCTTTTCCGACATGGTTTTAGTTTTAATTTGGACCTTCTCTGGAACAGATATAGGAGGGCTTGTCAAAGCTTGCTGTCTCGCTTCATCAATCTCCTCTGTACTGAACTCTACCCAGTCATCCTCAGACAGGTGTCCTTGATCACTTTTGGATACTTTAGCCGACCCTTTACTTTCTAAACACACATCTTTTTTCAGAATCTCACTAACTTTTACTAAGTCCTCTTTTACTTTCTCAACAATTTTAAAGGGCTCTTCATCATCAATTCTACCCTCTTTTGGTATCTCAGGTTGGAACGGTTTGTCCTCTGCGACATCTGTCTGCAATATTGCAGTCATTCTTATCAGATCCTCTTTCATTTCAGCAACATCTTTCAGTATCTCCTGACTGGAGGATAAAGAAGATGGTGTGGACAATTTGAGAGCAGAGGGTGCTAAAAACAAGGATGATTTTATTGGAGATGAAGTTCGGTTAAAGGTAGGCTGTGTGCGTGCCTCTGTAGTCAATGTTTTAATAGGTGATAGTAACGCAGCTGCTGATTTTGTAAGTGAAGACGATTCTGGGAGCTTCTTTAATGCTGGTTCAGACAAAACATTGACTACAGAATATACTGGCACTGTTATTGTTGATGAAGTTACTGATGAGGTAGTTGCAGATATTGACCCAAGGGCTGTGTACAAAGCACCTGCAGGAGCAGTTCTCATTGACTGGAAAGCTGATGGTGCTGAAGACACAAATGACCTGAGTGGAGAAAATGGCATTGTTGTAGCTGTTGAAAACACTCTCTCAGCCGTGTCAGCAACTGCATTAGCAGCACAACTTGCAGAATGTGCAGCTGCAGCAATCTTGTCTTGAAAAACAGCTGCAGCTTTGGATCCATTTATTAAGTTGGCAGAAGATGGGTATTTCAGAGGTGACACAGAGCCATTAAGCAATGGTACATCTGTGTGCCCAGCTACATGTTTTGCTGGCGACGAGAGAGACGAGGCCATCATGACTTTAGTGGATGAAACAGCATCAACTGCTGACTTAGCAGGTGACACCACTGACTTTAGAGGGGACGATAAAAGTGAAGATGCTGATGTGATGACCGATTTAAGTGGCAAACTTGAAGAGTACATGTTAATGTTGGATTTGGGGGATGCTGGAGGCGTCATGGTTATGGATGATCTCTCCAAGAGAGATCCTGCTGTAGTCACTGGAGATGTCCGAGAGGGGAATGTGGTAGTGGATGCCAGCCCTTTTAGACTAGCAGCTTCTGTGACTGCGGGAGCTCTGACGAAAGAGCCTGAAGTAACCTGTATATTGTATGGAGGCTGAGACACCACAGTTTTTATTGGCGAAGAGATTGTCCGAAATGATCTAATCGGAGATGCTACATCACTAACAGATTTAACTGAAGATGTGGTAGAAGCTCCTAATGTGGATTTGATTGGAGAAGTAGAAGAAACAGACCATATTGATTTTAATGGGGAAGCTGTAGGAGTGTTAGAGGAAGAACTTGATAAGGAAGTGAAGCCTGACTTGGTTTGCCCAGGCACTGTAATTGGAGCTGTTGTCCATGACTGATATGGCCGTGTTGAAAAGAATGGCTTGTATGAGTAAGTAGCAGGTAGGGATCTTGTTGCTCCTGCACTCCGTTCAACTGTTTCTTAAATTGTTAAATTAAAATCAAACATAAAAATCAACAAAAATGATCGAAAAACAGAGAGACCAGAGAAGAAAATTGGTCAGTAAACGTTGTAATATTACAAAAAGCAAGTACAATTGTTTGCATGAGCCGGGATGAAGGAGGCAAAAGAAGATTTAAAAAAGGAAAGAAAAATTAGGAATGAGCCATATACTGATAACTGGTCCAAACCAAAAAGCAACATGAAATGAAATACAGAAAGCACATAGCAACCAAATCTGCAAACAATGAAGAACAGAAAACACAACAAAGGAATCCATAAGGTAAAAATAAAGTCACATCAAAATTTCTTCTCTTACTTCCTATTGACTTTCTGATGTGCTACTTCTGAAATATTCATATCAGCTCTATTTTGCCTGTTTAGGTATGTCTCTGCTTTGTGCAACTATTAGAATTATCCTTTTAATAATTTCTATTGTTGATCTATTCAGATTTGAACCTAAACGAAAATATAAACTTGCGTAAAATGACAGCATATAGCTAAAATCTTTTTTTAAGCCACTCAGAATTATTTCATGCAGAACCCAAAATTCCTTTAAGTGACAGGCAATTAATGTGCAAACTGTGAAGCAACTGGAATAAATTCAAATCTGTATCTTCCATGCACAATTCGGATAGGCTTCACACTCACAAAGCCAATAAGAGCAAGAGCTTTTCTGAGTCAATATTAAAAAAAAACAAACCAACAAAACGAGAAAGAAAGGAACATATGCATTTTTTTCTCATGCGATATTCCTTTTGTTTGGTAAAAACTAAAGTAAAACTTTTCATGAAATGATTTTAAGAAGCATATGCCATCTATGAAGTATGGGAAGTATGATGTATGATAAATGTGAGCAAGCAAAGCAACTGAATCCGTTTTTGTTCATGCACAAATGTCATGTCAAAACGAGCACACAGATTAATACATTTCATATGGTGTATTAAGCACATATATGTAAACCTTACAAAATCATTTCACAAGAGGTCATTAAAAGAAGAGTACACTTTTTCTACAAGATGTAGTGTCTTGGTACCTTTTGAGGAGATTTCTTGTATCAGCTCAGAGACAGACCTGTTCAACTTTACAGTTCTCAAAAGGTAACATTAGAAAAGCAGTCAAAGAACAATATATTATGAAAAAAATTCCTGGCAAGAACAAACCTGTTCAATGTTTTCATCCCCCAGAACACTCAACTTATTCATAGGCATTTTGAACAGAATCATGATCAACCACATTTTGCATCACAGGAGGCACTCGTGCCTGAAGGCAGCATTTCTGGGAATCCCATTACACATACATATCCTCTGATAACAGCAACAACATTCAGAGAGTTGACATAGAAAGTAACTTAGAGGACTTCTTTTTTTTTTTTTTTTACTTTAAAGTTGGAATTAGAACTAAAATATCCAAAGAACTTATTCAACATACCTTACTCTGAAGTCACACTAATAATTTGGTAAACCTATTTGATCTGTCTTATAGACAGTACTGCAGTGAAAGAAGCTTGACAGGACTAATACTAAACTGTTAAAGCACACACACTCTTGTAAACTAGTGGATATTCAGTGTATCACAGGTCCGTATCCTGCAAGGAGGAATGTGCTGGTCCTATAGAAGCCAATTAAAGCCCAGAAGGTGGTGTGGATGGCTGGGAATGTTGTGGTATGAGAACATTTAGGTTGATGAGAGCTTGAATACTAGACCTGACCGGCACAGCCTAAATCAAGAAGCACCCACTTTTCCTTGCTGTTTTATTTTTCAGTGCAAATATACTTCTTTCCTCACCAGAAAAAAAAAAAAAACCACAAAAAAAACCCATAGTATACTTCATTAAATGAGCCAGACTTTATTATGAAGGCTAATTAGCAGCAGCTGCTAACATTTACCAAAAGTTCGTACAGTCTCAAGTCCAAGAAACAAATCCCAAAATCATTCTGAAAAGAGCTAACAACTTGTTTGGCAGTTACTTAGGAAACATCTTTACAAGAACCACACTGGACTGTGATGAGCCAGTCTATCACAACTGAGCAGTGAGGCAAGCAAACCAACAGGCTTCCCTCCTAACTGCTCTTTCTCCTGTTAAATCACAGATGCAGATACATTTAAGAGACTTTTTCTTTGTTCCTTATTGCAGTTAAGGAGAAGAACCAGTACAAAGAAAGCTGAGTAATCTACCTGTGTGTGCAGCTATGAACTAGAAGCCGAACAGGGCAATTTTAGTCTATTGAAATAGAAAAGAAAGCCCCACAACCATGCAAGACTTTGGAGCGGGATAGTATTCTAAAGAGTGGGGTTTATGTAACAGCCCTTTTTGGCAATTAGACACTTTTGGCCTTAACAGTTTCCATCCCTCTATATCCAATATTTTGTTAGAAAACAGATGTTAGTCACTACCTTCTGCACACCAAACTACACTTCCTTGCTTGTGGCTGGTAATGGAAAGCACTGAGTGATGCCATACAAGTGGCCTCTGCTCAGTCTTGCTCCTCTTCAGCTTCATGCAAACAGTCAGGACCCAGCAGGTTAAACCCACTGCAGCATTCCCCTTTTGTGGGGACCTCACAGCTGGGAAGAGTCAAGGGGGCCCTTGGTCCCCTTCCCTGAGCAGGGGTAAGGACAGGGAGGCAGGGCAAGAGTCAAGGGGGCCCTTGGTGTCCTTCCCTGAGCAGGGGTAAGGACAGGGAGGCAGGGGAATATGCACCACACTGACAGGAGTGCAGAGGAAAAATAATCTGTGTGCATATGCACAATCCCTGCTGCTACCAAAATTGCAGGAGCTGTGCCATCAAGTTCCCTGGAAATAGGTACAGGTTCATCACTCATATGCAATCACTGGAGCAAGCTCCCTGTAGTGGAAAGCAGCCACAGCACCTGTCCTCCCCCTGTGCTGGGCAGTGCGTGCTCTCTGGAAGAGCTGCAGCCCCAGGCTCACATCCTCCCCTGGCACCAGCATGGTGCAGGTGGCAGTTGCTAACTACATGCTTTGTGTACACAGGAGGTGGTGCTCAGGCTGATGGCCAAGCCACTACCTATGTCTTGCCAGGCAAGCACAATCATTTCTGCATACTCTTTTCAGATAGCTCACAGCCTTGAGCAGGAACCACTGCCAAAAGGGATAGAATACTTAAAGAATGGGCAGGAACTCTACTGTGTTAACCCATTTTTTTTTTTGAGTACACCTCCAATGGGTTTAGGTTTATTCCCACCAATGTTTTGTGCATGAGACTTAATGAACCTTTTACTGGACCTTTGGTGAATAAATAAGACTACTTGTTTTGCTGGGGTTTTTTCCCAGTGAGGGCTGAATAATTTATTTTGAGCCATATACACAGTCATCAAACCTCACTCGAACAACTTCATTTTTCCTCTCTCTCAGTTCCCACCAAGCCTGTGACAATACCTTAACAGTCCATCAAGATGTCTCAGCAGATCTGATAGCTTCTTCAGATGTTATATGCTTGAAGTCTTCTTCCAGGCCTGAGAAGTGTAATATATTCTGGAGCACATCTGATCCAAAGAAGCCACAGATCTTAGAGGATAATTAAACAGCAGCCATCCAGTGGGAACTCCCAAGACCTGATGAAGTTTGTCTATGGATTTTATGGAATTATACCAAAGGGTCTGTTGCAGGGTAGCAACTGAGAAGTCACAAGGGAAAAAAAAAGGCAAGAAAAAGCCTGGAAATGGGGAACAATAGCAATCAACCTCAGACAGGCAAGGGGAGGGAAGAAAAGCTAAGCCAAATACATTATTGTATTTAACTGGGAAGGAAAGGAATGCCACAGGTCTGGTCATGGGGAACATAAGTTTAAGAGGAAGCAATGTGTGGTGCCAGGGTATAAAAAGCATTTGCAAGGAATGGAAGAAAAAGGAAAGGGGAGGGAGAAGAAGAGGGAAAATATAAAATATGAGAGAGTCTATTTTGGCTAAGCATCTAAACATTTAAGTGCTTATCTGAATGGCTTTCTCCAGCCTTGCTGAACTTGTGCATAACATTCCCTTTACAGCACCTCTCTCTAGGATTTCAAAGAGGAGAGGAACAGATTCTTTTTGAAGGCAATTTGCAACCCTCCTACTCCGGAACTATGTGGCATTTTTAAAAATTATTATATTTTTACTTAACTAACACACATTTGCCAGTCAGGATTCTTCAAGCTCTCACAACACAAGAGTTCCCAGACCATCCAAGAGTTTTGTTTTAGCTATTCTTTTTTTCTTTTCTTTTCCTTTTTCTTTTTTTTTTTCAAGAGTGACACCAAATACAACGTTTATAGAAAAAATGTCTCTTCTTATGAAAAATCACATCTATATAGTTTAGTACTTTGGTAAGAGCAACTCACTCATTCCAGGCTCAGTCAGATAGCTGTAGCGCTTACGTAAAGCAAGGGAGACAAAGTTCTGGCGTCGGTCGGCCTTCTCCGTCTGCAACAAAACATGACACTGTTTAGTGCCGTCAGGAGCGCTGTCCCTCCGCACACCTCAGCAGGATGGGCTGCTTTTTGCAGTACACAACCCCACAAGGGAGAATGGATGCTTCCATTCAGCTTCAGGATGGCATGCTGAAGCCAAATTTGGGCAAGCAGGCAGTGAAGGGACAGAGCCAGTCTCTACTCCTGTCTGCCGTGTGATGAGTGCCAGGCACTGTAGAGCAGGGGAAGTGGCTCCACCGTTCTGGAGCAAGCAGGGAAAGGACTGGAACCCTAAGAGTGAGCCCATGGCTTCACTCCTGCTTACAATGTCTCTGCTTAGGAGGTAGAAGAATTTAGCAGATGTAGCTGATGATCCTGCCTTAAAGTATCTCAATACTATATTATCCCATTACCACTTCATAAACTGCTTTGCACCACTACAAATGGTGTGATATTATTCACTCTGTAAAATAAACCACTTTTGGCTCGAAACAGCAGATCAACACAAACGACTACAGGTACAAACATAAAACATTCATAAGAGTGCAACTGAGGCTAATTACATATTTCTCCCCGGATTAATTTGTGTCCCAAAAGCACATACACCACAATGTACACTGGCTTTAAAGTGAATACATTAAGGACAAAAAAAAGGCATGGGAGGGGATTTTTTAATATGCACAAAATGCAAAGATGTGGATTAGAAAGCAGACTACTATTGTTAACTAATACATTGCATCACGAGTCACTGTGTTCGGTGGCATAGCTGCTGTGATGTCTTAAATAGTCCTTCAGAGATCAAATCACTTGATTATGTGGCTAAAAATATGGTTTGTTTAGAAATAAAACTTTTGTCACAGCTATATAATAGCTCACTGTGTATAAATTCTGCACAAAGTGATGTGGTGGCTATTCTTATTTTTTAACAGGTAAGGAGTGTTTTAGTTTGGATTTATTTTGAGGGCTTTTTTAAACTATTATTTTTACCAGAAGGTGACTACTGCTATTTATTTGTTACCAGCAAGAGAAGAAAAATTTGCTGCTGGCTAAATGCAAAGCATCTATGTAGCTTCTTCTATAAGGCAATCTCATCTATTACTATCACTAATGAGTAAAACCCACTCAATTTCCTGACAATCTAGTGCTGCAGTTTCCAGCAAACAAGTGGATTTTTAAGATGCAAATTTGTTTGAATATAAATTTGTACACAATATTTAGAAATTGCTCTTGGCTATTTTTGAAAGAATCCAGTTTATTCACAGAGGCAAAACATTATAGGCCATAATTGTGGCCTCAGCACTACCTTTTCTTCCCTCTCAGAAATACAAGTTACCACAGCATTGTCACTGTTAATCCAAGAGGTAAAATCTCATCCGGTAAACTCTTCTTGATTTTGTTAAAAAAGGAATTGGTCTGATGTTTATAATTATATCCTTTTTCAGAAGAAAATGAGTTAAATTTTAGACTGCTATTATTCAATGTTTGGTTTAATTTCATCATAGATACTAATGTTTTTTCCACATTCGTGCACTTCTGTTTTGCAACAGATTATCAGATGTCAAGGATATGGTTATTCTGTAGGTATCGTTTCAATGCCATAGTTAAAAATAGTTGTTTGGGTTTTTTCTATAACATATTACTTTTCTTCACTAAATCTGAAGGAAATAAAAACAGAAGACAGTGTTTATATTACCTCATCATCTTGATCTGACTCTGTTTCCTTTTGGTCCCAAGATGCATTGCAGAGACAAGGAATATTATAATGGACAGCAGGGAA
Source organism: Acanthisitta chloris (assembly GCF_000695815.1). Lineage (NCBI taxonomy): Eukaryota > Metazoa > Chordata > Aves > Passeriformes > Acanthisittidae > Acanthisitta > Acanthisitta chloris. The sequence continues at coordinate 24,662 of NW_008668820.1, forward strand.
AAGAATATCAGGATATGAAAAGGACCAAATTGGGAGCACAAAATGCAAGCTGATTTATAGGCAAAGCAAATCCAAAATGTCAACACAAAAGAAAAAAAAAATCTTACATCCAATGCAAATAAACACATGACATTACTGAAAGCATAAACCTATGACTTGCAGGCTGAAGCATGAGCTGTAAACAGAATCGTAAAAATTATAGGAACTTGACACCACGGTAACAAGAGACTTTAAAAGCATTCTACATACAGGAAACCAATAAAACAGAAATTTTAAAAGCCTTTATCATATTCCAAAGCATTCTCATTATTGACAATTCACAAGGTTTCTTTATCGCTAGCAGGTTAAAAAAAAAAAAAAAAAAGAAAGAGACAAAAAACTAAAGGAACAAAAATAAATCCAACCCAACCCTAAGGAAAATGTTTACTTTTCCTAACAAATACCTTTTTGTGTGCTGGCAGAGTGATATTCAAGTTGCAAACAGCTGTTTGTGGCAGTCCTTTTGTAGTCTTTGGTTCTTTCAAAAATGATAAGCGACCACAAGGTTCCTGGCTGGTGTCTCTTACCTAAAAGAGAAATTTTAATACAGTGTAGTAATATGTAGTAACTCAGACTCCTAGAGGAGGTTTCTGGAGAGTTTCTCAGGGTTTCTTTCTACAAGAAGCTATCTAATGTGTAAAGACCAATGATACTGAGCTGGAACTCAGCCTGAAGTGCTGAAGGAGAAAACATATTACCATGAAAGAGTTAGATCAGCCTGACACTCTCTCATGGCAAACCCATGCAAGATAAGATGTCCAACCAGACAGTTTCACAATGGGATATTGCTGACAGACATTTTCTGCTCACCTTCTTTTTTTCTGCCATGTTTTGCACTTGTGCTTACCAAAATGCTTAAAAACTTCTTTAGCATGGCAGCTATGATATGGCTAAGGAAAGTGAGCACCCATTCATGGTGATTTATAGATGAACAGTCTGCACACACTTTTCAGAGGCTGTTCTGGTGTACCACATGTTACTTAATACATCACCTTTGTTTAGTCCCTGGGAACTTGTGATCTACTGGTAATAGGCTAGAGGTCTAATTTGAGATATGGTTTTAGTAAAAGGCTGTGACTTAGACCAACTTAGGGTTGGACTTGATGATCTTTGAGGTCTTTTCCAACCCAGTTGATTCTATGATTCTATGATCCATATCATGGGTATTTTGCTCCTATATCCTCCAGCAGCTCTTTCCTGACTTCAATCATATGTTATTCACCTATTAAACAAATACATGCACATACATCCTTGGGGCAAGTTAGTCCTACAGGGCTGAAAAACAGGTTGGTGTGGGGGGAGGGAGGAAATGAGCAGGGTTATTTGGCTTGTTTTGCTTTTACCTTGATAGAGAATGGCAGTCTATTTTCTTTGAAAGCATAAAAATTAAAAACAAGCTGCTGTCCTCCTTTAGTCAAAGGGGACAGATTTCCATAGCAATCAACATAAATAGGTTTTCCTTCCAGAACCTATCAAAGCAAGAAATAAAAGTCAATAAAACCATTTTTCAGAGTAGATCTATGCACAGAAGTATATCACTGTTTCTCCCAACATAGTCAGGGTTGATCTATGCACAGAGTATATCACTGTTTCTCCCAACATAGTTCAATGCAAGTCCTCACTCAGAATACAGGCAACAACAAATTAGAAAAGCACTGCACATTTTGGCAAGGTATTATGAATGCAGGCAGTTTGGGAAACAATGAGCCACAGGACTGGCTTTTCTGGAGTAAGAATGTGTAGGTTTCTTCAAGAAACAATGTCTTGGTGACTACATATTCACCACAAACTAGCCCTACTCATGACCCTGTGTCTGTGGGGCCATTGAGAAGGAATTCCATGTCAGCTGTCTGCAAAGCTACCTGACAGCAGCATGTGCAAAACCCACTGCAGACTGCACTGGGGCATCCATTTGGAGACAGGCCCTCATTGTCCTCCTGTCTTGCCCTTTTTTGACCTCCCTTTGTAAAGATTTTTGACATGGCCTTGCTGTGAACCTTTATTTAACAGTGGTTATAGGGGCTTTTTGCAGGACCTGTTGCTACTTGGGAAACACATTGTCCATCTACAGGGAGGAAGCCAGCTGCAAGAAATATACCTCAATGTCTTTGCTTCTTGCAACTTCTTCAAAGTTCTCTTGTTGCTCCAAAGTTTTATCCACTTTGTCATCAGTCATGCAGAAGCAACGCAAATTGGATTCCACAGGGTCATTCATTTTGGCAAATATCACAAATTTTGCCATATAAGGAACACATATCAATTCTCTGTAAAGCTGTGTTGCCAGCCCAACAGTCTCTAGTACTTGATGGCAGTCTGCAAGCCAAAATCTGAGTGGGGAAAAAGTAAAACATTAAATAATCTTTCCATTTTGCTTAAATATTGCTTAAACCTTTAAAGAGAAACCATGTTCTGTATCCTTGGTCTTTTTGCATGGATACTCTCCTTGCACACCTCCCAAAGCTGCAATTTTCCTTCTACTTTCACTGAGCTTTAACCATCCAAAAGTGGTAATGCCTGGCAATGAAATGTTGACATACTTATTTGACCCTTTTCACACTGGTATCTCATAAAACTGTTTATTTTAAGGCTCACTTGAAGCCAAAGTGGGGAAATTGTATTTCTAGCGACCATACATCATGTATATTGTAATCTTCTGATGCTTCACTGTACATTCGATTTGCTAAAACAAACTCCTTTATAACACACACAGAGCAAAATCACATCTCCCATTTAGCTTGAACCAAATATGCCCAAGGTGAATTTTCCCAGAGATAGGTGTTATATTGCTATTTTCTCATCTTATGATTAAGAGTTTGAAGATAAATGTGATACAAGTTATAAATATTTTAACTTATACTTTGTATCAGTCTTGCCCACAATATTTCATCCCTGATCTATTTGGTCCTTCCAGCAATTCTCTTCCTTTATAAAATTTCTATAGTCGTAAATATTTTGTACTGAATGATAAACTCTCTGCCTGCTCTACCATGAATTTCCTCCATGAGGATGTGTGATTTGTATAAATCCTGTTTAATGTCTCCAATCAACATATAAGTCCATTAAGTCCATCAAAATAATTTCAAATCATCATTTTTCAGCAAATGATACTTTTGTGAAAGCAATTTTACATCATTTTCAACTAAAAAGCCCACAGACAGAGATTGAATGCCTTTGAATTTTCAAACAAATGAATCCTCCCGAATTTTTTATGGAATGAGCATTCTAAGGTTTCCCTTTCCGTTGCTGTTTGCAGAAAAGCAAAGCAGTGTGTGGCATAGCACAGAAACAGCATGTGTGACTGCCAGGAGACTTTGCCACAGCAGAAAAGGCCAGGACAAAGCTTCACGTGCAGCCCTGGGATGTGTGGGATGCTGATATGTAGTGACAAAACAGCATCTGGTCCATTACCGCTTCATCAGTCTTGCAAAAGACTTAGAGAAAGCCAAAACACAACCCCACAATTATGCACGTTGTTAATCAAGGGAAGCTACTCCCGCGGTGCATTTGGCAAGCTCTGCTACCATACCTGGCTGAAACGTTGGTTGTGAAGGAGACACAGTCATTTGAAAACGTCAGCGGAGTGGTGCCTGTGATATCCTCCCACTGTGCAGGTGAAGTGCCTCCTGTGCAAATAGAAACCATGGAGATTTTCTTTCAGACACTGAGCACATATAGGCCATGGGAGAGCATTTCTATCCTCACATGTAAAAGGAGAACCTGGACATTAATGTCCTCCAACAGCTGAGATACATGTTATATGTGATATCACATGCCACACACCAGAAAACAATGCTGATGTAAGCGAAGAACACACCTACAAGTCAATAGCAAACTCCACTTGATATCAGCTAGGACAGAATTATTTCTGCAAACTACTTTTACTGACAGCCGTGTCTAATAGCCGAGACTGAAATTCTTCATACTGGCTAAATGTAAAATAGCATTTAATATCTGTTGGGAGAGTCTTTTACAATGGCATGAGACCAGATAAAAGCTCAGGAAATCAGTGGGAGCCTTTGAAATGACCTCAGCTGTCTTTGCTTGGAAGAACTGATCTGAACTCCACTGGGCCAGCACACCACTGGTGCACTACTGGAAATCACGAGCTGTGGGAGTGAGCACAGAGACACTGCTGTCACAGAAACCTTGGCAAAGAACAGGACTTTCTCTAACCTGTAATGCTACATAAAAGTCGAAGACTGGGTGTCGTGTCTCCTTTGTACCCATTGGTTACTCCTTCTCCTGAGGGAGGTGGCACAGGAATTGTCATCGTTATTGGCTTATGAAATTTTCTTCTTCTTGGCTCCACAGTGACAATGGGACTGAAAGTTGCTTTGTTTCCAAGGATTTTTTTGACAATCTCTTCTGGAACCGGTTGAGCCTGTGAACATAGGGAACATACTTAAACTACAGCTACAAATTAGTTATAGAGATCCAGAATAATTTTCTAAAAGGTAATTTTATTTTCCTGATATTTTCTGTAGAATTTTCTCCCCCCCTCAAAGCCTTCTGCTATAACTCTCAAGGGTGATTATCAGTACAATTCATGCTTAGTATTTTTTCAATAACCTATTTAAGATTTCCTAATAGCTAATTTGCAAAGCCAAACTATAAATCTCAGAAGGTTCCCTGCAGTATTTGCTGAGTTTTTCAGAGCATGTTTGCTTTTGTTTTTAATTTACAGTGATGAGTGACATTAAATACAATTTCAAAATGCAAAAAGAGGCTTATTTTTCACTTGAAAAGGGAAGACTAGACACTGTCTCTTGGAGGTAATGAAAGATTCTTACACCTCTGCCAAACACAAATTCATGCTCTTAAGGAACACTGCACTCTGACTTACCTCTGTACTTGGTGTTTCCTGTGCACTATTGATTACTAGAAAAGGAATACTTGTTTGGGTCAAATTCATAAAGAATACATTAAGCTATAGAAGACTTGTAAGCAAATTTCAGATTTTCTACACTTAAAAGTAACAGACATCTTATGGAAATGGGGGTTTGCATCCATTTCTTACCTTTCAAGTCTGTTTCAATAAGTCTGACCCACGACTTGCTATTATTCAAACTGCACAATGTACATCTGTCATATGCAAAGACTAAGTAGCTACACTGCAATCTCAGCAGTCACAATACTGCATGTGGAGATGTCATACTTCCTTCACATTAGAGAGCGCCGGAAAGACAACTGTATAACCATAAGAGCAGAACTTCCATTTTCTCCAGATTAATCATCTTTAGATGTGAAATATCATTAATGTTTCAGTGTGAATTCCAAGCAATTAAATCCAAACCAGCATTCCTATTTCATGTACCCATCAGACTTGTCAGGTTATTAAGTTAACTGTAAGTGACAATTAACAGAACTCAAAGAAAAAGATGCCTCCTATGGAATATTTCTCCATTTTCTGTGTGGTGTTCAAGGAGGGTTTATTTGCCTCTCCCAGATTTCATCCGTTGCTAGAAACCCAATGATGAATGTCCTAACATAACAGTTGATGTAAATGGGAAGTTTTTGACCCAGTAACAGCTGACAAACAGCAGCATGAAATTCTTACCAAACGCATTCCGATGGCAAAGGGAATCTCAGTGACCCCATTCACAAGCTGCTGCTTTGCCACAGGAGACTGGGACTGCCCAGTAGCTGTGTAGCTCAGTGAGATGGCAGACAACATCACCGAGGCTGTGACAGCTCCAGGTCTTTGTTTTTCTCACCATTCTTTGGGTGCTAAGCAATACTCAAGGTGATGAGAATAGGGGAGTTGAGCTTTTGCCACAGGCAGGAGAACTGTGCATCACCTATACCTGGGGGGCACTGAGAGGCAGAGAGCATGCCTAGGTAGACACATGCCAATTCAGATCTCAGGTGTGAAGAAGACCCATGTCCCAACCCACTGCTAAGGAACTGTAGGGTCCATAGCTGCAAGCCTCATGCATTAAGGCCAACGATGCACTTGCAGACACCGCAGATATAAATACTAGGGAATCTTTACCTGGAGACCCACACGAATTCTTTTGGTTAAAGCCCCCTCAGGGAAGGATGCCTGGACACGTGGCACTGTTGTGCTGCTGAGCACCCCTCCCTCTGGGCCGATTTGGTTACTCTCCTGCTTGATTCGGGAAACCACCGCAAAGTACTGGGGGAAATCCTTCGTGACGATCCTGCAGATGCGCTTCTTCTCCAGCTCCTCCATGCTGTCCAGCTCTGGTGGGAGAAGACAGGGAAAACATTCAGGCATTACCTGCCCAGGTTCATACCACCCATATCTGTGAATGTGAGGCTTTGAATAAACCTTGAAATGCTTACAAAGTTTGGGAGGGTTCATTATTTATTTACTACAGGAGAAAAATGAAACCATTCACCACTATTATCAAGCTTTGGTTTGTTCTCTGAGCTTTTGCACAAATCTTGACAATGAGGGCCAACACCACAAGACACACAGATCTGCCAGGACACCTAAGTACTCAGGTGTGACTGTCTCTGCAGCAGTAGCTGCCATAGGATCATAGAATCATAGAATTTAAGGGTTGGAATGGACCTTACAGATCATCTAGTCCCAACCCCTGCCCTGGGCAGGGACACCTCCTCACTAGATCAGGTTGCTCAAGGCTCATCCAGCCTGGCCTTGAACACTGCCAGGGTCAGGGCAGCCACCACATCCCTGGGCAACCTGGGACAGTGTCTCACCACCCTCACAGGAGAAGACTTTTTTCTAATATCTGACCTAGACTTCTCCTCCTTCAGTTTTAATCCATTACCCCTTGTTCTATCATCGCAGTTCCTAACAAAGGGTCCCTCTCTGGCTCCCCTGTAGACCCTTCAGATACTGAAAAGCTGCTATGATGTCTCCCTCATGGATGAGGATGACAGGTTTGTCATACAGCATGGAAGTCCAAGAAGGGCTGAAGGAGATGATCAAGCTTCTTGCCTCCCTTATCTCTATCTGAAAGCACACAAGTGCGCTGATCTTCCTGTACGCATCTTCAAAAGACATTTATTCCCAGTCTCTTCCCTCACATAGCTCCAACATGCAGAAAAGCACAGGAAATCACAGTCAGTTTGTGAACAATCTTACTGCACATCAGGCATGCAATCTAGAATTTGGCCATCTAAGGCACTTGAGACAGTTGTTTCCCAGACTGGCATTCATATAATCCTGACCAGACACTGAGCTCTCCACTAAACTGTGGAAGTGGTCATAGAATCATAGAATTAACTGGGTTGGAAGAGACCTCCAAGATCATAGAGTCCAACCCTACCGTGGTTACTAGACCATGGCACTAAGTGCCACATCCAGTCTCATCTTAAAAGCCTCCAGAGATGGTGAATCCACCGCCTGCCCAGGCAACCCATTCCAATGCCTGATCACTCTGTAAAAAATCTCTTCCTAATATCCAACCTAACCCTCCCCTGGCAGAGCTTGAGTCTGTGCCCTCTTGTTCCTACTGCTGGCTGCCTAGAAGAAGAGACCAACCCCCACCTGACTCCAACCTCCTGTCAGGGAGTTGCAGAGGGTGAGAAGGTCTCCCCTGAGCCTCCTCTTCTCCAGGCTGAACACCCCCAGCTCCCTCAGCCTCTCCTCATGGCACTTGTGCTCCAGTCCCTTCACCAGCCTCATTGCTCTTCTCTGGACCTGCTCCAGCACTTCAATATCCCTCCTGAACTGAGGGGCCCAGGACTGAGCAGAGGATTCAAGGTGTGGCCTCACCAGCCCTGAGTAGAGCTCTGTCTGCCAGCACTACCAATGAAACCATTGCCAAGTTCCCTTCCCACACCAGGCTTTCAGCTCCTCAGTTATCTGCCCCAAAATAACTGCAATGTGGCCCTCAGTTCCTAGAGAAACTTAATGCATCCTCAGACACAACTGGAACAGAATCAAGTCATCAACAATTAGTGCTCTCGACCACATTTCCACCTTGTAGGGTAATCAGGGCTCAGAAAGGTTCATAGAGTATCTATCCATACAAACTTCTTAATTAAGTACACGACATGGACATGTATGCACTGAGGAAAACTATGTGATACGTCAAAAACATAATTACTTATGCAACTACATGTGTGTATATATGTATTTGCATTGGTGAAACACCATGTGCACTGCTGAAATCCCTATGATGTAAACATTATTCACAAATGAAGATAATTATACAACTGTCGTGCATTTCTCCTGTAATTTCTTCCACTCAGCCTTTTTAGCCATTATAACTGTTTCAGCCCAGCTCTCCACAAGTTTCAGCTCTTATTTTCCTCCCTAAAAGGGCACTACACTCCTAAAGGAAGCTTGTTCCTTGAAAGATGACATTTCTATCAGCTGCAGCAAGAGAAAGCAGGAAGACCAAGACAAAACGCACTTGAAAAATACTTTATGTGACTGAGATATTTTCTTTCTCTGTATGTCTAAGCTCAATTGCAGTTCCAAAATAATTAGAATACAAATTTGGTAAAATGTCAGTTTTCCATTTTAAAACATTCAGCAGGTAGTTTGGATTAATTGCACAGTGTTGCTGTGGATCATATACAGCAAGAAGAGGATAATTTCTTATCATAATGTCAGCTTTCATTTACTTTGACTCAGAGATTGATATCTGAAACCCTCTAATGAATTAGGCATTCTGCCTGCAGCCTCTGGAAGCAATGGTTTGTGCAGGAGACAAACTGGATTCTTAAACTCCCAGGCACGTATAATCTTGACTGGTAAATCCTAATCATCTGCTTGTTGCTAGAGACTAAACCCACTGTAAAATGCTCACAGAGATGAAGGATAATTAAAATTCTCCTGAAGGAGAAAATTAGTCGTTTATTTAAGAACATTTCCAAACCCTCTGGGCCTGGCAGGCAGTCTCTTTTAAAGGACAAAGAAGATGTAAAGATTAGAGTGGCAGAGCAACAGTCAGGCATGGAGAGGAGCTGGGACTATATATAGGTTATGTTTGGATAATACATATGTAAGCTTCTATATGAAGTTGCCCTCTAACAGAAAAAAAAATGTGATGAGCAATCAAACCACCTCTCTGACTGCCCTGAGAAATGCAGCATTAGCAGGACAGAATTAATGAAACAGGGAAAACTAGTCCTGGGAGAGGTCACGTTTCCTGAGCACACCTCATGCATTTTACAGAGAGAGCTATCATCATTACTGTTTTCCTCAGTTGCTGACACTTCATTCCTATGCAAAGCATTTCAACTAAAAGCCTCGAAGGATTTTTTCGGTGGGTTAGTAGGGTTTAGCCACAGTGAATTTTCCTCAGTTGCTGACACTTCTTTCCTATGCAAAGTATTTCAACTAAGAGCCTCTAAGGTTTTTTTCAGTGGGTTAGTAGGGTTTAGCCACAGTGAAGTATGCCATACTCCCCATTTTACAGACTGGGAGGGCAAAGCAGGAAGAGGTAAAGCAGAAAGATTAGCAGCAGAATTGGGAAGAGTCTCCCAATGTTACTGTCTCCCGGGTTTGTGCTAACAGCCCAAAGAACTCCTATGGCCATTAAGTTTTAATAGGCTAAGAGAAATGTATTGCTAATACTCTCTGCATATGTGTTTTCCCCTGCCACCCATGTGCACAGTACAATTCTCCTAGGGTGGTTTGGTGGGAGTGATGGAGGAGAGATGAGACAGAGAGAAGGAAAGGAGGGAGGGAAAGAAGATCACACCTCCTCACGCTCTAGTCCATGCTGCCACATGAGCATTACATTAAGGTTCCTGGAGAGAAGACAAGCCCAGCCACATCCTCTGAGGTCAGAGAAGGACCTCACACAGGGTGTCTCAGGTCAAGGAAAGCAATGACACCAGTTCTCTCAGGTAAGAGGCAGTTGTGACTCAAGTTATCCCATGTCAAAAACCTTTTTTACTTTCAGATCAGGTAACACAAAGCAAGGGTCTTCTGACTAGAAATGGAATAAGACAAGTCATATAACACCTGGCTGGTTCATGAGCTTCGAGGTGTCTTTGTGTGATCTGGTATTTGATTTCCCTTGCCAGGGCCTTAAAAGAATTTTGCTAGCACTGAAAAAGCAGATCTCACCTGTACTTCACAGACTGAACAGCTCTCTTAGTTCTGCAACGCTCCCATGGCACTGGCTAGAGCAGAAGTGACCTTGTCACCATGCAGAGACTGCAAGGTGGGATGAGCACAGGATACCAGTTTCCCCCATGCAGAGATATGCCCATTGTTGTACTAAAAGTGTGGCACACAGGGGGCAGAATTCAGGAATACAGGACATGGATGGAGGCAGAAATAGTATATAGCAGAGGGCAAGGAGAAGATGAGGGCAGTAAGGGCAGAAATAGTATATAGCAAAGGGCAAGGAGAAGATGAGGGCAGTAAGACTTGTCTTAAAAATACTAGTAACTAGACCATCCTTCCAGCTTCAGTGTTTCACATACCTAACTAGAAGCTCCCAGCGTCATGAGGATGTCTCATCCTCACATAAGGCAATGTCCTTTATGTCTATTTTTGTGCAGCCCCTTATCTTGCCATTCCCAACACGAAGTTTTACAGCAATATATTTAAATCGCTGTCTTGAAAATGTGGCAAAATTACTGCAGAGTGATTTATGGTATTTTAAACTTCAAGTATCAACAAGGCCACACTCTGGTTTGATCTGTAGATTCAAAGAAGTAGTTATGCAAAAAGCTCCTGCTTCCCATCTGAAACCACACCGTGCAGCTGCAAGCATACTATAGCCACAAATATTTGCATTTCTTGGCTCATTCACTAGTTTGCAAATGACTGTCAAAACATTACCTACCCCAGTGCATGCATTTGTGCCCACAGTTTCTCTGTGGGTACCTCTAAAGAGTGCAGGAATGTAAAAAGCAAACACAAGTTATATTGAAATGGAGCCTGTCTGAAAACATAACATATTGCCCAATTACAAGACAGAGAGCTTCTTCTTAAAAGAATAATAAATTTTAAAATACTTATATTTTACTTGATTCGAGGATAAATAAATGTAGTATGGTCAAGAGCTGTGAATTGCTACCCTTGTGTTTGGAACCACAGTCTTGCTCCTAAAAATTTCCCCATATTCTCTCAGTCTTATATTTGCCTAAATTCAGCATCATCTTTAAAATAAAACCTATTTAAGCAGAAACCCGATGGCACCAAAGAAAAACTGCCTTTTTAGATCATGGTTCATTAGCCTTTCATGATAATAACCCGAAAGTGCTGCTATTGTTTAGTCCTACATTAGCCCTGAAGTGGTGCCTCCTGCTCGGGATTATTTTGGGTCTAAAATGAGGTTTTCCAGCAGATGGTGCTGCTTTCAGTACAGAACAGGTTTTCAGCAGAACCCGCCGAGGACCAGGAGCCAAGATGTCCTTGCTCTCACCCCTGCTAGCTAAGTGGGAGAGCAAACCAGGAGAAACAAAATAGAGAAGCAGAGTGCATCATTAAAAACTCAGCATATTAAGGAGCTGGGAATAAATGTCTGACTGCCCTCCTTCACTACATGGGTAGGAAAGAACTAGTGATCACAGCAGGTCTAACAGAATGGACCAGCTGCTTTTAACGGAAAACAGCACTCCTGCAGCCCCTTACGGCACTGAGAGATGATCATACAAATTCATGTTCTTGCAAAGACACACTAAAGTTCTGTAAACGACTATGTGGCTGCTTTGTATTAATCTCTTTAATTAAAGATTGCTTCTACCGCCAGAGTTTGTACCTGGAATAAAACTTCTTCCATTAGGTCTCCGAGATTTCTCCGGAGCCAAGTCTATCTGCAGCATTTTGTAACAAAACAGTAAAAGTTTGGATGAAAAAAACCCCTACCCACTCCATTCTACCCATGGCCTTGAGCAACCTGATCTAGTGAGGTGTCCTTGCCCAGGGCAGGGGGTTGGGGCTAGAAGATCTGTAAGTTCCATTCCAACACTTAAATTCTATGTTGATTCTCTGATTCTAAAAATTTGTTGGGAATTTTTGTCATCACTTGGAAGACTTTTTACATTGAAAAGGTGTCATTTAACCAGAGCAGAATCTTGTCAAAACCTTTGCACTACTTTAATGCAGGGTGGATCTTTTGCTTTTGTCTTCCTAGCTAGAAAAGGATTAAGCTAAAACGAACTGAACAAATAATCAACACAGTGGGTATGTCTGCAGTATTATTTCTCCTTTCCCTCACACAAATGATTGCCTGGATTTGTAAAAACCATTTCTGAGGTTTGGCCTTTAAGGTGTCAAATATTTTCACTCTAAAGGGAATAATGTCCATCATACTTTCTGTGATTCGTTGGCTGTATGTGTACCCACTAATCTCAAAAAGCAGTTCCCTGGAAGGGAAGAGCCACTTGAAACCCTCCAAGACTTCCTATCCCAAAATCAAACTAAACTCAGTTTGAGAAGCACATGAAACAAATAAGCAAGCTGCTTATCAGTGCTGTCTACCTACCTTGCCATTGACAAGGCACCAATACTTCACCCCAACACCAAACCACCACTTCCAATCTCATGCTAGCATGCAGAGAAGGAGGGGTGATGATGAGATTTTTCTTTCCAAAAGGCTGCAACTACTGCATTCAAACCTGAAGCAACTAAATCCCCAAACAATCTCCAATTCAATTCCCAAGCAATACTCTCCTGGGCCAAGCTCACTCTTTTGTCTGTTCCACTGCTTTTAGGTACCCTTCTGTGATGAGGTTTATTTTTCCAAATATGCTGACAACACATTTGCAGTGTTTCTGCCCTCCTGTTTGATTGGTTCTATTATACTTAGCTTGAAATGAACAGCTACAATAGATCATTGTATAACAAGCTGTGTTTTTACAAGCTTAGATGCAGTCCAAGTACTTCGAAGTGAAAATACGACACAAGCTCATCCTGCTGTTCCCATTCACAGATGACCAGGAAATCAGTAAAAATGCTCAATTTCACAAGTGCAGGGAGACCCTCCCAACAGCACTACTCTCCTTTCCATGTTCTCAAGGCATGCCTTTTGCTGAAATTTTCCTCTTCAAACAAGGAGAGGCCAAGATCAGAAGCAGAGCATGTTCACAGATACCTCCCAGCTGCCATCCATGGCCTGATCATTTCCTTCACATGCTTCTGCTGATAATGCAAGAACTTTCCTGCAGCTTGTGCCCCACCACATTGTGACTTTCTATAGCAGGTTATCCAGAGAAAAACCTGTGGATAAAGCCTTACAGAAACCAAAGTTCAAGCCACAAGCTGTTTTGTTCACACTCAGCTGCAAAAAGCTCAAGCAATGGTTTATCAGCACAAGTATTGAAAAATACTTGCTTAGGAAAAGAAAGCAGAGGTGCCAAAGAATCACTGCAGCCCCAGCCTGGCTTTGCCCATGAGATGTCTTCAGGGACCATCTGTCAACAGCATCTTCTGATGGATTGTGTACAGCTGGGTCCTCTCATACTAAGGGACTCTCACATAAACAGCAATGTCCAAGCAAAGCAAGGGAGCCAGACTTCCCAGATGGGCATCAGGAAGGCAGGCTGTGTATTTGTGGGGGGCAATCCCTAACAGTACCACTCCAAAGGAGAATGCTCCATGGGCCAAGGTCTGCATCTGTGGGAAAGCCTAATATAAGTAATATTTACACTTCATCGTTGGTTTGGAACGACCTTCACATGGCCCTGCCTGAGCAGCACAGAAACACTCACCTCCAGCTGGGATGTTATTCTCAATTTCATGCTGCAAAGCAACTGTGTAACTTTGCTTAAACTTGGCAAGACTTCAGACCAAAACTTACCACTCATTTCAGGATGTCTCCAGGCCACTGCAGAACCATTTCTCTTGACACTCTTT